>NC_029776.3:93919531-93920581 GCF_000817695.3 Arachis duranensis
TGAAGATCAGTATTAATTAGATGAGCGGGGCTTTTAGCTTTTTGCCTCTGAATAGTTTTGGCATCTCACTCTATCCTTTGAAATTCAGAATGATTGGCTTCTTTAGGAACTCAGAATCCAGATAGTGTTATTGATTCTCCTAGTAGAGTATGATGATTCTTGAACATAGCTACTTATTGAGTCTTGGCTGTGGCCCAAAGCACTCTGTCTTCCAGTATTACCACCGGATACATACATGCCACAGACACATAATTGGGTGAACCTTTTCAGATTGTGACTCAGCTTTGCTAAAGTCCCCAATTAGAGGTGTCCAGGGTTCTTAAGCACACTCTTATTTGCCTTGGATCACAACTCTTTATTTTTTTTCGTTTTCTTTTCTTTTTCTCTTTTTTTTTTTTTTGAATAGAAATGCTTTTTCTTGCTTCAAGAATCATTTTTATGATTTTTCAGATCCTCAGTAACATGTCTCCTTATTCATCATTCTTTCAAGAGCCAACATTCATAAACCACAAATTCAAGATACATATGCACTGTTTAAGCATACTTTCAGAGAACAAGAGTATTGCCACCACATCAAAATAATCAAACTGTTATAAAATTCAAAATTCATGCAATTCTTCCTTTTCAATTAAGCACGTTTTTATTCAAGAAAGGTGATGGATTCATAGGACATTCATAACTTTAAGGCATAGATACTAAGACACTAATGATCACAAGACACAAACATAGATAAACATAAGCATAAAATTCGAAAAAACAGAAGAATAAAGAACAAGGAAATCAAAGAACGGGTCCACCTTAGTGATGGCGGCTCTTTCTTCCTCTTGAAGATCCTATGGAGTGCTTGAGCTCTTCAATGTCTCTTCCTTGTCTTTGTTGCTCCTCCCTCATGATTCTTTGATCTTCTCTAATCTCATGAAGGATGATGGAGTGTTCTTGATGCTCCACCCTTAGTTGTCCCATGTTGGAACTCAATTCTCCTAGGGAGGTGTTTAGTTGCTCCCAATAATTTTCTGGAGGAAAGTGCATCCCTTGAGGAATCTCAGGGAT
>NC_029776.3:93922152-93922383 GCF_000817695.3 Arachis duranensis
TGTGGCCTCCCAACACCAAACTTAGAGTTTGACTGTGGGGGCTCTGTTTGGCTCTGTTTTGAGAGGAGCTTTTCATGCTTCTTCTCCATGGTGATAGAGGGATATCCTTGGGCCTTAAACACCAAGGATTCTTCATTCACTTGAATGATCAACTCTCCTCTATCAACATCAATCACAGCCCTTGCTGTGGCTAGGAAGGGTCTGCCAAGGATGATGGATTCATCCATGCAT
>NC_029776.3:93922696-93923221 GCF_000817695.3 Arachis duranensis
TTCTTTGGTGAGCAAAGGGGGTTCATCCTCCCAAGTCTCATTTCTAAATAACTTGTCATTTAGCTTCATGATTGCTCCAAGGTATTTAGCAACTTGCTCTTCAGTGACATACTCATCCTCTTCAGAGGAGGAATGCTCATCAGAGCTCATGAATGGCAGAAGTAAGTCCAGTGGAATCTCTATGGTCTCATTTTGAGCCTCAGATTTCCATGGTTCCTCATTGGGGAACTCATTGGAGGCCAGTGGGCGCCCAGTGAGGTCTTTCTCAGTGGCGTTCACTGCCTCTTCTTCCTCCCAAAATTCGGCCATGTTGATGGCCTTGCACTCTCCTTTTGGATTTTCTTCTGTATTGCTTGGAAGAGTGCTAGGAGGGAGTTCAGTAATTTTCTTGCTCAGCTGACCCACTTGTCCTTCCAAATTTCTGATGGAGGACCTTGTTTCAGTCATGAAACTTTGAGTGGTTTTGATTAGATCAGAGACCATGGTTGCTAAGTCAGAGGTATTCTGTTTAGAACTCTCTGTCTG
>NC_029776.3:93923935-93924931 GCF_000817695.3 Arachis duranensis
CAAGAACTCAGCTAAAAACTGATGAGGATCTTCCAATGGAAGTCCATGGAACTTGCAATTCTGTTGCATTAGAGAAACTAGTTGAGACTTAAGCTCAAAGTTGTTTGCTCCAATGGCAGGGATAGAGATGCTTCTCCCATAGAAGTCGGGAGTAGGTGCAGTAAAGTCACCAAGCACCTTCCTTGCATTGTTGGTATTGTTGTTTTCGGCTGCCATGTGTTCTTCTTCTTTGAAGAATTCGGTCAGGTCCTCTAAAGAGAGTTGTGCTTTGGCTTCTCTTAGCTTTCTCTTCAAGGTCCTTTCAGGTTCAGGATCAGGCTCAACAAGAATGCTTTTGTCTTTGCTCCTGCTCATAAGAAAGAGAAGGGAACAAGAAAATGTGGAATCCTCTATGTTACAGTATAGAGATTCCTTAAGGTGTCAGAGGAAAAGAAGAGTAGAAGACAGAAGTAGAAAATTCGAACTTATCAAAGGAGATGGAGTTCGAATTTTGCATTAAGGAATAGTATTAGTCCATAAATAGAAGGATGTGAGAAGAAGGGAAGTAATTTTCGAAAATTAAGTGGAGGATTTTGAAAATATTTTTGAAAAACATTACTTAATTTTCGAAAAATGAAAGTGGAAAAGAAATCAAGTGATTTTTGAAAAAGATTTTGAAATTAGAAATCAAAAAGCTTTGATTGAAAACTATTTTGAAAAAGATGTGGTTAAGAAGATATGATTGGTTTTAAAAAAAATGTGATTGAGAAAATATGATTTGAAAAACATCTTAAAAAAAAGAGATTTGATTTTGAAAAACAAAAACTTGTCTAACGAGAAAAGATATGATTCAAACATTAAACCTTTCTCAACAGAAAGGGCAACATACTTGAAATGTTGAATCAAATCATTAATTGGTAGCAAGTATCTTTAAAAATAGAAAGAAATTGATTTTGAAAAAGATTTGATTGAAAAATTGATTTGAAAAAGATTTGATTTTGAAAAGATTTTGAAAAC
>NC_029776.3:93927292-93953143 GCF_000817695.3 Arachis duranensis
CTGAGGGTGACTTTGAACGCCGGTTTGGGCCATCAAATCTTGGGCAAAGTATGGACTATGATATATTTCTGGAAAGCCCAGGATGTCTACTTTCCAACGCCGTTGAGAGCGCGCCAATTGGGCTTCTGTAGCGCCAGAAAATCCACTTTGAGTGCAGGAAGGTCAGAATCCAACAGCATCTGCAGTCCTTTTTTAGTCTCTGAATCAGATTTTTGCTCAGGTCCCTCAATTTCAGCCAGAAAATACCTGAAATCACAGAAAAACACACAAACTCATAGTAAAATCCAGAAAAGTGAATTTTAACTAAAAACTAATAAAAATATACTAAAAACTAACTATATCATACCAAAAACATACTAAAAACAATGCCAAAAAGCGTACAAATTATCCGCTCATCATAATTTCTCTATTTTGCTACTCTTTAGTTTATGAATTCTTGTTAAATTTTTGTTTCCTTTAATACAATTTTGATATTTTTCATATTATTGATGCTTAATTGAATTGTTGTGTTTTACTTTCTTGAGTTTGGTAGTTATAGCTTTTATGATTCATGTAATTTATGATGTTTTTCTTTTATTCTTTCTAAGTGTTTGCTAAAATCTCTTTTAATTATAGAGTTAATTTTACACTTTTGGCTTGGGATTGAGGACTTAGGTGACCTTGAGTCATTCATGTCCAATATTGATTGGTGATTTAGGGTTGTTAGTTGATTTTGTTTTCACTAAGCTAATTAGTGAGTTGGTTAGAATTTCGGGAAGAAGATCAATTATGCCTATTTGACTTACCCTTGATGTTAAGGTTGACTAAGTGAGATTAACTCTTCATAATTGTCATATTTGTAGTCAATGACTAGGATAGAAAACCTTGATTGTCAACCCTTGCCAAGACTTTTTTTAACATTTGAATCTCCTTTCATTTTCTTAATTAAATAACCTTTATTGCTTCTTTATTTTTTTACAATTTAATTTTTTGTCAATTGCTATTACACCCCCCTTTTCCCTCATATCCAATGATACGCACATCTCACTGTAATTCCATGGGAGAAAGATTCGGGACTTAAAACTTTCAATTTTTATTAATTTGAATTGTGACAATAATTTAAACTTTGATTAGGATCATTTGTTGATTTTGAACTATGCTATTGACGGAGCAATTCTTTTTAAAAAATTCTAAACCGACATTTGACCTTCATTATCCACCAGTCCCTACCTTGAAGGCATCAATCCGAAAATATGTGGTAATTCTAAAATGGTATAAGTGGGATGCATCAAGCTAAGTCACCCATTGATAGCCATGCATAAAGAGTGGTAGGTCCAAGCGAGCATAGAAGAACCCCACGAGTACTGCATGCATCTCTCAAAATCAACAATCAATAGGATCCATCTAGCATGTACGATGCCACTAGATTTATCTGTCATCGGTAACCCACCGATCAATCTAAGTATGTAATAATGTGCATAGTGCCAGAGTACATCTGGTGTAGCGTCAGCAGGCAACTGTATCAGACGAGCCTTCAACCATGTTATCTTAATGGCGAAAGGCTCGGCATATCGCACACCCTGCCATGGCTCTTGATGCAGTGACTATGCTTAGGGGTGGCAAGCGGGGAAGTCTGCCCCGTCCCGCCCCGCCTAGCAAGGCGATCCTAGAATCCCACTCCACCCCGCCTAACTGCGGGCTGGCGGGCTAATCCTGCCAAAGCTCCTCTTTTTTTTGTAATTATTAACTACTAAATAATATATATAATTTCACAACCATATTAATAAATTTATAATTTCTAAAGATATAAAATTATATTTTTTATATTCACAAATATTAAAGTCTTTGTAATTATAAGTATCTAATAAACATGATTATAAACTAAGTTTTCATCCAAAATATAATTATATATATTGTCTCCAAAGCAAAATAAACATAATTATAAATATTGTCTTCAAAGCAACATAAACATATTCCAAAACACTCAACTTTTATCTTCGTACTTTTGTAAGTTGGGTTGGGAAAAGTTGAATTTTGGCAAAAAAATTACAAAAATACCCCCTTACAAAAAAAAAACTAAGCCCGGCAGAAAAATGCGCCTCGTCCCGCCAAAACCTGCCAAAGCTTGCGGTTTAAGCAGTGCGGGTTAGGCGAGCTTTTACTCTTTGGTGGTTCCAATTTTTCAGTCCGGTCCATCTTTTTTGACGGGTTACGTGGGTTGGTCCGGCGGGTTTAGGCCAGTTTGCCACCCCTAACTATGCTCCAAGTGCCTCCTCAATCATCTCCCATGTGTCATGACCATAATAAGTCTGAAAATCTCGACTGCAACCACCTACCGACTCCCCATGTGTCTGCAAGCCAAGGTAATAACTGACATTGTGAAGGGTGATGGTACAATCACTCCACGGCATGTGGAACGAATGGGTCTTCAGACGCCATCTCTCAACAAATGCCAACAGGAGCGAGTTGTCGAAGTGAAAATCTATAACTGGAGCTACATGGGCAAAAGTAGCTTCCTCTAAGTAGCGTAGCAATACATCAAGCAGTCTCTCCACTCCTGAATCCCTATTCCTCCTTGGAAATAGGACTTGTTGACTCTATGTAATTCGACATTAAGCTCAAATTAAATCACCACTCATCTCAATTATAATAAACTACAATAATTATCTTAAATCCAAATATTTCTACATTAAGTTTTAACCAATAATACTAATAACACCTATTATATAAAGTATCTCTAAAACTCTATCAATCATAAATCAACATTTATCTCATTCATAATAATTTACAATATGTGTAGTCTAAATCCAAAGATTTTTACATTAAATTTAAAAGTCTCCCTAATTTATATATTATAAATGTCTATTCCCTAATATATTAAACTAATCCTAAACTTATAACTACTAATTAACCAACTAATAACTATAATATAATAAACAAAAAAATTAATTTAAATTCTAACCTGATCATCAATGTGGCCCGTGACATGTCTACCTTCATTCAGACGGTTGATGTCGCTACTCCGAATCATTGCGACAAAAGCTCTTTTATTTTTTTCTTTTTTTCTCCATCATTCTCTCTCTATTTTCTTTGAAATTCTCCAAACTCAAAACTAAACAAATGGCTGCAATGTAACGCGCAAGGACTGCTTGCGTTGTTATATAGTGCTCCCAACGATTTCGTAGCTATAGTGGAGAAGTTGTTTTACCTCTATTGCGTTGGCATGGGTTGTGCAATAACGTTCTTTCTCTATTGCGTAGTCATTGATTGCAAAATAGTCTCTGCCTGCAAAATTACCATATAATACTTAAAACGGTAAAATATTGAGAAAAAATGTTTAAAAGAGTTAATATGATTTTTTTATTTATATATAAAAAAAAGTTTGAAACACAATTACTAATACTATTTTCTTTTTGGTTTTTTAGGATGAAACTCAATTATTAATCTTTTTGCTATGGTCATCTGCTTAAGGATTTATTTGAGTAAGATTTTATGAAAATATCTTTTTTCAAATGATCTTTTTTTTATAAGATCTTCTAAAAAATATGTAATTTATTTTTGCTTCTAAAAAAGATATTTTTTATTTTTTTAGTATTTTATTTTTATTACTAAAATTTTATTGAAACAAAAAAATAAAAAATAAAAAAATATTTTCTAATTTAATGACATCCAAAAAAAAAACTAAAAACATAATTCGAGTTAATACTCAAATTGGCCCCTGAAATTTAACCCCGACTTAATTTAGCCCTCAAAGTTTCAATTGACTCTAATTGTACCCTGAAATTTTGACCCGAGCCTCAAATTGGCTCTTCTGGCGTTTTTCATCACCGAAAAGTTGACCTGTCAATTTTGGTTGACACCTGGCACCCTTGCAGTTAGATGACATGGCAAAATATTTGAAGGCATCAATTTAACCCCTTAAAATTTTAAATAAAACCTAGAAGTCCCAATTTCTCCAAATCGCAAGAGTGTCTCCAAGAGTTGAGAAGAATGTTGGGAAGCAGCAGCCAAGGCTCAGGTAGCTCTAGTAGAGCTCGTTCGCATGGTGGCTGGGTGAAGAACGCACACCGTGACAGAGGTGGAAAGGTTTCGCATTGGTGCGGTTGTGGGTTGCGTCCTATTCTTCGGTAGTCTGGGACGGATTCCAATCCAGAAAGACCTTTATATGGATGCTCTAACTATAATGTGAGTTGGTTGAATTGTTGCAAGTTGATTGTGTGTCTTATTTCTCAAATGCTTGTTGGTTTTGTAGTTGTTCTTCCTCTCAAATTTTTTTTTGGATTTTTGGTGTTGTAGACTACCGGTAAGAGATGGTGCGAGTTTTTTAAATGGGCAGATGTTGAAGAAGAAGAAGCCATAGTTGGCAGAAATGAAAGTTCAGTTAGTGAAGACCATTGAAAAATATCTCTGGGATGAAAAATTAGTGCAGTTGAAGCTGAAATTAGAATATTAAAAATGTAGAATATTATGTTGTCTGTGTTTGTTATTATTTTTGGAATTGTGATTGTAGCTTATGGATTAGGTGGGATGAAATATATGTAACTGTGATATCAGTTATGTGAATGAAGCATTGTTATGTATTTAATGACAAAATAGAAATGGAATTTTATGTTCTCTTGGTAATGATATATCTTGTAAAAATTCTTTAAAACTGAGATTATACAAAAGAGGAAGTATAACTTATGACCAAATAAGTATCAGAAGAGCATAGTTTGATCAAATCAGTCAAGCTGTTATGTGTCTGTATATAAAGACGAGATCAGGAGCTGGCTCTGATAATTATATATGTAGTATACACTTCCATTAGTGACAAAAGAAAATCTAATAGAACCTTTTGTGGTTCTTGCACTTGACAAAGGACCCACAAATAAGTAATTCATAAAGTAATTTATAGTCATTAATCATTGTCAATATCACAGCATTAGCAATAGCAGTATCTGTATCATACTTCAAATACCCTAGATAACATAGTTTCAAATATCCTAAACCAAAACAGATTATTCTACATAACATAGTAACAAAATATCAAAAGAGCATAGTTTGATCAAATGCTCTCTAGAAAATATGTTCTACACAACTTCTAGTCAACATTGCAAATCGTTTTCTATTTTGTTGTTGGTGGTTTGAAGTCCGGGGTGGAGACGAATGTCATAAACTCTGCCAAGCGTGCAGTTGTCCCAGAACTTACTCCTTGCATTGGGTCCACATTGAAAATTTTTTTCCTCTTAGATTGCAGCTTGTCAGGCCTTGTGACCTATTGTGGAGGTGGAGGTGGGTCTGATGGAAGGACCTAGTGAAATTGTTAACATAATTAGTAACCAATACAACCTAATAAAAACCAAGCAATATATTATCAAATAGTATCAATCAATTGGATCTACCCAACATTTACTCATGTATTATAAACCAATACAAACTAGTTAACAGCTAATCAAATATTAGAAACTAATCACTACCTGTTCCTGATTTTCTGGCTGTGAGTAAGTGGATTGGGTGTTAGCTCTATCAATTCAGGTGCTTCTTCCTCTACCATGGGTTGAAAAACTCCATGCTCATAGTATATGTGCACTATTCCCCCATTGTTCTTTGCATAGAAGCACATCTCTACTAGTTCTTTGTTATGACTTAGTTGTCGCAGTCCACTCTTCATAGGTCTACCAAGAACAAGCCACCAACACTCAACCATGTTATCATAACCTAGGATCTTGTAGTAGTCTCTTAGTGAAAAAATATCTAATACGTCCTCATCCAGCCCAGTCAACTCATTAGTGTGATCATTGTCATAAATTAAACTGCCATTTGGTTTGGTGACAAAACTGCCTCCATGATGATACACAATCGTTTCATCCATCTATAAATAAGATTAAGGAGACACAATGGTTAAAAACAACTCTACAATAAATTAAAAATAGTAATTCAGATTACAAAAAATTTAGTTGGGGATTAGTTCTAATATATTAAACAACTTAATCAATTAAAAGTGTTTTGGCTACCATTAAAAAACATGAATATTTTGTTAAAGGTATTTGGTTTAATTTTAATCTGTCTCATGAAATCCTTAATCATGAAACATGAAAGAATAAAGCAAGTAAAATCAACAATATTTGGATACAATTACAACTTTGCTAATCAAAGTAAATTCAACTCTGACTCAAGTATCAAACTATTATGTCATACAACACTACTCAACATTGCCAATATTTCACAAAATATAATGAAACAAGTACAATCCCATTTACTTTATGAATGGCCAGAATGAATAGGGACTAAGAGACCAGGTATCTTTAACCATAATAATAATAATAATAGTAGTAGTAATAATAAACAGGGAAACCTTCAACAAAACATATCAGCTTGATCTGCATTTTAATTATTGTTAAAACCAATGAGTATTATTTTCAATCTTCAAGTGGAAAAGCAAACAAGAGTCCTATCTAAAAAAAAGAAAAGAGAATAAAAGGACAAAGATTTTTCACAACTGATTGCCAAAGTAGAACAAAGAAGTTAAAATCTTCACACAATCAATTACATAACTAACAGTCACAAGAAGCCGAAATACCTAAACATGAAGGATTATGCTTTTTACAAGGATAATTAATGGCAGGGTTTTAAGACCCAGAACCTTTGAAAAGTCTTTTTATGATCAAGTCTCAAATCATATAGTTATTTATAGTCTTAATTTCAAAAATTGTTTCATTAAAGATAATTAAGGCAAGTTTTGATTTATTGAAATTGAGACGAGTTATGATCTTTATCCAATTTTATAATTATTGGGTTATTTTCTATATTTAAATTATAAAGTTGGCAGTTATGAAACAATATGGATTTTATATGATTTGGATTAAATAATTAATATTTTTAAATATTAATACTGCTACTTTGAAAAATAAAGGATTTAATTATATTATTTTTAGTTATTTGATTTGGGTATTTTATTGAAAGTAATTTGTAAAAATAGAAAAGCAAATAGTATTTTTCCACATACTATTAGTGTTGAATTTACATTGGTTCCAATTACTATATTATTTCCAATTTTATGTGAAATTACCAAAATGCCCCTAACCCTAATTTTTTAAAATGAAACCCTAACCCTGAAACCCTAACCATGACCTGGTTCTTTCTCACCCAACCCAGCAGCAGCCCACACGGTTTCCTTCCTTCCCCTTTCCATGAGAGTAAGGAAACAGAAGCAGAAAACAGATCAAAGAGGGAGGGAGAGGAGCTGCGATCGAAAGGGGAGATGGGTCACGCTGCTGCCGCCGTTCAGTTCACCACCATGACGCGCCGTCACCAGCCTTGCTTGCCCTGCCACTGTGAAGCTCGTCCCTGCTGAGTCGCCGCCGCCAGTGCTAGGGTATAACGCCGCCTGTCACCGTCGCGAGCTTCCTCGCCGTGGCCACCGAAGTCGCCATTGTCGCCGCAGATTAGAGAAAGCAAGGGAAGAGAGATCGAGAGGGAGAAGGATGGTGCGTCGTTGGAGCCAGCCTCGTCGCGCCGCCTTTGCTGTCCGTGTCACCGCCGTTGTCCGAGCTCGTTACCGCCAGTCGCTGTCTCTGCCCAGCGTCGCCGCAGATGGTGGGTCGTCGAGACTGGCCACCGCTGCTGCCGCCGGGAACTGCCATAGAAGCTGTATTCGCTGGTGCCGATGAAGGCGCAAACGGAGGAAGAACGCGCTCGTGGGGGGGCTTGCGGAGAGAGTGAGGCGTGATGGTGGTGGGTGGTTCCACCGCCCTTGCTGCTGTGTCGTCAGAATCTGCCGCTATGGTCGCCGGAAAACCTCTCTGCCGTCGTCGGAAAACCACTGCCGGTAAGGGTTTCGAATTTGGTTTTCATTTCTTGTGAGATTCTGGAGCTTTACTGTTGCGGCATGTTGGTTTCAGTCACCGTTGCCGGAGTCGGGTCGCCGCAGCCGCTAGAGGTAGCTGCCGGGGCCACCGCCCAATCGGTTCAGAGGACGGCATTGTGGTTCGGTTCAGCCATTCTCTTTTAGTTTCAGTAAGTATTCCTGTTTTGAGAGCTCTGCGTTAGTGTTCTGTTCCGTGTAATAAAGTAATTGTAATTTTGATGGTTCTAGGAGTTAGAATCTGAGTTTACTTGTGGCGTTGAGGTTGTTTCTACTATTGAGAAAGACATGCGGAGCCGAGACTTTGACTGTTGATCTCGGGTCGAGGCGGAAAGGATTCTGTGATGCGTTTGGGATATGGTTTTGCGTTTTGAGGTAGGGGCGCCTTTCAAAAACTATGTTTTGTGTATTGGAATTATTACATATGGATACTAATGTGAGATATTGTGTATTTGGTGATGGTATCTGCCTTATGTATTATTTGATTGACTCGAATGATTATGGATGTTGGTTTGGCTGAATTGTTGTGCGGCTTTGTGAAATGTAATGTTTTGAAGTTGATTCTTTAAAGATTTGAAATCTGAGTTTAATCCGCTGAGGATTGATTTGATTTGAGTTAATTGTTTTGATGATTTGAAAAGTCGAATGCACTTTTGAATTCAGCTTGGTTTACTTTAATTGACTTGGTTTTGGACAAATGATTTGTTATTGAACCGTTTCTTTAAAGCTTTAGAAATGAGTTAAATCGGTTGATATTGATTTGATTTTAAAATAGTTTCCTTGAGATATGCCAATGAGGCGACTGTTGGATTTAGCTTGATTTTGAATTGATTTTTGGATTCTGGACTGTTGAAAAGAGATTGAGGAACGGTTTAGTTGGGACCCGAACTGGGTGGCAAAGTCCAAGTTTTAGGAGAGATGCTGCCGAAATTTCTATAAAATCCGAGGCTTTATTTGAAATGTTATTTGGGAAATTTTGAGTTTAATGCCCTTCCTATTTACTCGGAGGATTGTGAATTCTTTGCTTAGAACGATTATGAAAGCGATGAATCTATGCTTTGAAAGAATTATTGAAAAAAAAGAGAATCATGATTTCTCCTTGTTTTCTAAGAAGAATAGTATGTTTTTGGGTACAAGTTATTCGGAAGAGAATTTTGCCTTGGGGCTGTTTTAAAAGGTAAAACGGGTTTATGTTTTTCTCTATTAAACATAAAGAGTGTCCATTGGAAGAGTTTTCGTGATTTTAAAAGGAATTGATATATGAATCTCCCCTAAAGACTTGAGACTCTGCCGAGAAACTTTGTTATAAAATCCCATTGTTGGATGGATGATTTTGAATGTTTCAAAATAAATCTTTAACTTTCCATGGTTATGGAAGTTTTGGAAAGAGGATGCCGATAGTGGCATTGTTTTAAGGGGGAATTTACCTTGAGTAAAAGTGGCTTATGAGCCTGAGATGATTTGAGAAATGAGATCTTTAAAGCCAAGGCTGAAAAGAGTTGAAACTTGATTTCAAAGTGAAACGATTTGAGAAAAAGTGATTTATGGCTTAAATGCCGGTTTTATGAATTTGATGACGTTGGATGGTGAAAGTGTTGTTTTGTTATGGGCCGGAATGGCTGTGTATGATTATGAATATTGGCTGGTTCTGGATTGAACCGTGAGCCGGAATGGCTGTGTATGTTATGAATATTGGCTGGTTCTGGACTGAACCGTGGGCCAGATGGCTGAGATGGATGTTGATCCATGGATGAGAATGAATGCATGTGTATGCTGAATTATTGATAATTGTGATTTACACTTCCACTATCAGAGGCACGAGATCCCTGGGAGAAAGCAGTGGCTAGCCACCACGTGCTCCAGGTGGAGGCTCGAGACTCTGCTGACCTTATGTCGTAAGTGTGGCCGGGCACTGTGAAAGTCCCGGATGAGCTCGCCCCCATAAATATTCACCAGTGAAGGTGATGGATATGGATCATGATTATGATCAAGTTTATGATGAGTATAACTCGAGTTGGGGATGCGCGACAGAGGGACAGTCCAATGGTTAGCTACCAGGACTTGTCAGGTTGGCTCTATAACCGACAGATGATATCATCAGCCACTAGGGACATGCATGCATCATATGCATCTATGTGACATTGTTTGGGTGTGCATATTGTACTTGGTTTGCTTATGTGATTAACTGCTAATTGTTCTACTTGCAATAACTGTTTGTTTATGTTTGCATCTTCCTACTTGTGTTTGCATCTGGAACTCTGTTGGATTGTTTGGGCCTAGGGCCGTGGTTCAATGTGATGGACAGATGGTTGATTTCGGTTTTATGTTTCTGGTTTGGAATAAAGTATGAAATGACTATTTTGTTTCAGTATAGATAAACCATTTTGAAAGGCTTTTGAGTTTTTGAGAATTGAATGGTTCCTCTTTCGGAAAAGGATTTCAGATTCCTCTTTTATTGTAAACCGTTGTTTTTGAAAAAAGGCATAAGATGGTTATTAATCACTGGTACAATTTATTTTCACGTATCCTATTACAGTAATTCCCAAAAACCCTCTACTGAGAACCCTTTCGAGGATGATGTTCTCACCCCTACATTTTTTTCCCTTTCAGGATATGAGTGCTGAAGTCATGAAGAGTTTATTTAGTTGTTGTTGAAATGCTCTGAATTTCTTTAGCTTATTATTTATTCTACCCTCGCCTTTATCTTGATATATTCTGTAAGAGGGATAGGAATTGTATTGGATAATGCTTGTGTTACTATTTATATATGTATGTATATATATATATGTATGTACTCTTTATGAGTTTATGTAAGTTGTATGGTCTCTATGTATGTATGTTATCGGATGAAAGTATTTTGGGAGCGGTATTGTGGTTTAAAGTTTCAAACAGGCTCATATTTTATTATTAAATAGTATAAAAATTGTCGTAATGTCCGAGCTATCAGAGTTGCGCAGCCGGAAGCGTGAACTTTGGTAGTTAGGGTGTTACAAAGGTAATTCAGACACTAGAAGCAAAAAAAATCTATTTCACTTTTCATTTAACAACTTATTTGCTGTACCACTTAATCCAATAATCTGCACAATAATTATGCATGGAACAACAATATAATGTTTACATCTTAACAAGAACAAGTAATTTGTAATAAATCTCGTAAAAACTTATTAAGGAAGTACAAAAAATAAACTATCACATGCATTATCGAAAATATTAAGCATTTAAAAAGATGCCTTTTTGCTTTTTAACAAGTGCCGTGTTAAAATACTCATACAAAAAATTTAAAAGAAAAGTTCTTAAGAAATAAAATAGACTCCACTTTAATCATTAAGTCATTCCTTCCCTCAAAGATTCTAACTAGTAATCACACCCCCTTAAAGTTCATGTATAAAAATAGGATTTTTTTTATCATAATTATATTCCTGTTATGATCATTATATAATGCAGTACTCCCTTTTCACTATATCAGTACTCTTGTAAATAATAGTACAAAAAGGAATAAGAAAACACATGAAAGCAAAATTGTCAGCCGGCGTGTTCATTAAGCAAAATCATATTCCAACTAGTAATCACACCATTAAAGTTCATGTATAAAAGTAGGATTTTTTTTATTAAAATTATATTCCTGTTATGATCATTATATAATGTAGTATTTCCTTTCTACTATATCAGTACTCTTGTAAATAATAGTACAAGAAGAAAAAAGAAAACACATGAAAGCAAAATTGTTAGTTGTATTCATTAAGCAAAATTATATTCCAACTAGTAATCATATTCTTAAAGTTCATGTATAAAAGTAGGATTTTTTTTTATGAAAATTATATTCTTGTTATGATCATTACAGACAATGTTCAACACCAAAAATTCTTTATTTTTATAAGAAATTACCCAGTTAACAATTAAATTAAAATGGGATATGAAGGTGTAAAATTATTATTTTAAAATGGAATATAAAAAATCAAAGACTGCTCAAACGGACAAAGAACTGAACGATTCAGTTGATCACACAGTCACACACATGCAAAAAAATTAAACCCTAACAAACAAAAACTCTATCATCATCAACAACCATAATCAACCACATTCCCCCAAAGTTTCACTAATGAAGTAGACTGAAAAAATTGAAAAACAACCCACAATAACATTTTGAGAAAAACAGAGCATGGTAGTTGAGAGTAGCGTTTTTGTTACTAACCTATTTTCCAAAAGATGACTCCCAGGTAATTAATCTTCACAATGGGGAGCAAAACAAGTAAGAAATGCTTCAAACCTCCATTACTGCGACACCCATGGTGCTTCTCTGACGGGAACGTATAAGACGTAATTAAAGAGAAGGAAGAGAAGGGTCAATTGGGTTTCACTTTTGAAGTGGTTAATGTTTGGATTTCATTTAACCCCTTTTCTCATGTCAACGACGTTGTTTCTAAGGATTTCGGCGCCAATAGTAAAACGGCGTCGTTTTGAGACTGCCAGGTGTCATTTAAAATTGTCAGGTCAGCTCTCCGGCGACGGAAAACGCTATAAGGGCCAATTTGAGGCGCGGGTCAAAATTTAAGGATACAATTAGAGTCAATTAAAATCTTGAGGGTTAAATTGAGTTGGGGGTCAAATTTCAAGGGCCAATTTAAATATTAACTCTACAAAATTCTTTTCATGTCTAAGGTAGAATTTAAACTACTGACCTTTTAGTTAAGAAACCAAATGATGAAACACTCACCCACACCAACATAATTAGCATATCACCAATAGTATAATCATGGTTAACAATACCCACTGATATTACGTTTGTATCGGTTATAATAAGTGAAGGTTCGGTCCATATGAATGTCTTGTGAGTTATGACTTGTAACGATGTTTGCCTGTTTGGATTTTATCTGAATTTTGGTCCTTACTTAGTTAAAACATTTAGCTCGTGTGTCGATACTCGTTACCTCTACATGTTTTTTTTTCTTTTTGCTTCATAAATATGTAACACAAAATTATACTGATAAATTTCTGCTCATGACTATTCAATATAAAATATAGGCCTTGGATTCTAAATTATTTGAGAGTATTTAGAAGGATCAATTTCAATTCAAGCTGAGTTTTTTTTTTATTTAATTAATAAATCATACACTATGGTCAAAACAGATTAAACTGTTCTTTATTGGCATTGATAAAAATGTTTTTACTTTCATGAATGCTAGCCCTCGAACTACAAATGTGAAAATGCATCACGCATTTGGTAACTAATGAAACATTTTCATGAAGCACCGGCGTCCTTTTTCTCAATGAATTTGATAAATTTTCGAACACTTTCTTTTTCTTCAGTTACTGTACTCTCTGGATGAGATTGCACCTCCTACAATTTTGAAGAACTCAAACTTCAGCATAGAATTGCGATTTAACAAAAGCATGAACAATCAAATAATCTCTTTCAATGCTATAGTGGAAAATTTTTTTCCTTCTTTTTTTTGTAAATAAAACCAGTGATTTCCTACCTTGATAATCCAGCAAATAATCCATCTTTTCCTTTGGCATCATAATACACCAAAGAACTTACATAATAATTAGTCTAGTCAAGAGATTTACATCATAAGGGTTCATTAATAACCATGATTGAATATTATACCATTCTCAATATACTAATTGACCTTGAAGAAGTTAAAGGACAAGAAATTGAAAAATTACAAGACACTTAAGAAAAAATGCAGGTGCGGCAAGATGAAACCCATACTGCATTATAATAGAGAAGCAACAAAACTAGCGATTGAGCAAGTACCATAGTAATTAAAGAGGTTTCTATTGTAGATAATACCAAGCTAGAGTTACTAAAGTGAAGAGTTGAAAGAGCCTAAATTTCTATCTTAAAATGGTACATTTCACTGTCAAAAAGGAAAATGATGAAAACCAAAGAATTACTTTAGCTAGAAGTTCCAATATATTTTGCAAATAAAATTTTCACCCAAAAAATTATGTGATATTTTTAAATAGTATAATTCAAAGAAAAGAGTGTATTTTTAACCCTTTTTTTTGTTTTAAGAATAAGGTTATGACATTTGTCACTCGAAATTCAAATTACAAAAAATAGAAATAAAAATTATAAAATGGTGTCTCATAGAACAGAAATGATGATTATTTGCAAAAAAAATAAAAAATTCCTCATCTAAGTAAACATATTGACTCGTCTGTGTTAAGATAGCAAATACTGCTAAGTGGTAACACAATTTTAAATGCAATATCAAACCTTCAAATGACAAGTCAGAATAAAATATTCAATAGGAGAAAACAATACGACAAAGGTCCATATACCAATTAATGGGATGAATTACCTAGTTATCAACAAAGAGCAGCATATATGCATTGTTTTTAAGTCATTTTTTAAATTCGCCCCCATAAAGATGTTTTCAATTAAATTAATTCTTTAAAAATTACGAATTAATTATATTTCTCCTTTAATTATTTTATTTATAATTTTTGTCAATGATTGATGATATAAAATGTTAACTAATAGTATACATGACACATAATATGTTCAATTAGACGTTAACTAAATATGTTTACGAAAATTTATCAATTTTTTTACTAAGTCATATTAGAAATAGAATTTTTGTAATTACAAAAAATAATTAAACTAATAATTTTTCATAAATAAATTTGGTCAATATCAATTAAACATATCATGTATTATATAGGATATCAATTAACATTTTATAACATTAATTTTTAAAAAAATTAATAATAAAATGATCGAAGAATAAATATGAATAATTTATAATTTTTAAAAGACTAATTTAATTAAAATAATTTTTTAAAATAAATTAAAAAAATATTTTTTTTAGAGACTAATTTGAGTATTAACCTAATTAATACCACGACAAGTAATTCATTTAATTTCGGATAATAACGACGGTAGTAGTAGAGTTGAAGAAAAGTGCTCAGCAACTGAAAATGAGAATAAAGCTAGGATTAAAGAGGCAGAAGAAGCACAACTTAAACGAATCAAATAAGCTTGATAGTGCTCTCACTCTCTCAGGTGGAAGCACTCTTCAATTCAACGCATTCCCTTTTACGATACTCCACTTGATTGCAAGAAAAGAATGTTGTCATTGTTCTCTTCCTCACCAATCAAATTAAGGTATGCTTTTCAATTCCCAAATTCTGTTCCCTACTCCGCTCTCCGTCTTTGCTTCCCTTCAACTTCATCCCTACACTCTCACTCTCACTCCCAATCACTTGATGAAGCTGTTGATTCCTTCACTCGCATGCTCTCTATGCGTCGCCCTCCATCCATCATCCAATTCACCAAGATTTTGGGATCTCTTGCCAAGACCAACCATTTCCCCACCGCCATTTCCCTTTTTCAGCAATTGCAAGCCAGGGGAATCGCTCCCAACTTATTTACTTTGAGCATCATAATTAATTGTTGTTGCGGCATGGGTCGTATGACGCTTGCTTTCTCTGTATTGGCCAAGATTTTCAGGATGGGTTTTCAACCAGATACAGTGACATTGACAACACTCATTAAAGGTATCTGTCTCTGTGGTAATGTTGAAAAAACACTACACTTTCATGACAGAGTGCTGGCTCATGGATTTCAGTTTAATCAAGTCACTTATGGGACCTTGATTAATGGACTCTGTAAGACTGGACACACATCAGCTGCTATTCAAGTGTTGAGAAAGATCCCACGACATGGAATTGTTCCTAATGTCATCATGTACAACGCAATTATTGATAGCTTGTGCAAGGTTACCTTTCTAAGTGAAGCTTTTCATTTATATTCTGAAATGATTGCTAAGGGAATTTATCCTAATGTTATCACGTACAGCACTCTAATTTATGGATTGTGCCTTGGGGGTCAACTAAAAGAAGCCATTGATTTACTGAATCATATGATGCTGAAAAACATTACTCCCAATGCTTGTACCTATAGTACTTTGATTGATGGGCTATGTAAGGAAGGAAGGGTCAAAGATGCTAAGAGTGTGTTTGTTGTCATGATGAAAAAAGGTGTGAAACCAGAAGTGTTTATTTATAATAGCTTAATGGATGGATATTGTTTGGTTAATGAGGTAAATAAGGCAAAATATGTGTTCAACACAATGGTCCAAAGTAGTGTGTCGCCTAATGTTTGTAGTTACAATATCATGATTAATGGTTTGTGCAAAAGTAAAATGGTCGATGATGCCTTGAATCTCTTTGAAGAGATGCATTGCAGGAACTTGGTTCCGGACATGGTTACTTACAATACTCTAATTGATGGCTTGGGAAAATCAAGGAGAATCCTTTGTGCTGTCGAGCTTCTTAAAAAGATGCATGATAGAGGTCAACCTGCTGATATAGTCACTTACAGTTCCTTGCTGGATGCTTTGTTCAATATCAAACAACATGACAAGGCACTTATATTATTCAAGGAAATGAAAGAGAGTGGCATTGATCCAAATATATATACATACAACATACTTATAGATGGCCTGTGCAAAAGTGGAAGAATTAAAAAGGCAGAAGAGATATTTGAAGATCTTTCCATTAAAGGCTATCGTCCAAATGTGCGGACATACACCATTATGATCAATGGGCTTTGCAAAGAGGGTCTGCTTCACGAAGCATTGGCACTCATGACAAAAATGGAAGACAGTGGTTGCTTACCAGATGCTGTGACTTATGAAACAATCATTCGTGCTCTATTTGAAAACGGTGAAAATGATAAAGCTGAGAAACTTCTTCGTGAAATGATATCTAGAGGCCTATTGCAACGATAAAAGTAGATGAGATTTTTCTTGTTAGACATCACAAATGTTGTTTGTATCTCTTCCTTTTTAATTTGTGTTTTGTTACCTTCTTCAGGATCATCTATCCATTACATATTAATGCTTTTGGGTCTTGACATGATTGTTACTCTTTATTCTGCTTTATCCACCCTAAGCGTTTTCTCTGTCATTGCTTATTTTATGGCATTTTCAGTGACTAGATGGTTGTCATACGTTTCTTGTGGGTATCTTTCATTATTTCTTTTTTTCTTTTCTGTAATTATATAAATGCATTGATGTTAATTTAGCACTTAGCTGAAATGGTTCTGATTTCATCATTGAAAGGGAATCACGTGTTAGTTGTGAAGCTTACCTGCACTCTTATTGTCTTTCAATCTTTTCATTTCCCCCCATGCAGCACAAACTGGATGATGAAGGTTTAGATGAAATCTCAAATGTTATTTTGCCAACATCTTGTCATTTTTCTGTGTTCATGCAGTTATACCTGAGGCATAATGTACCAAAGCAATTAACATGACAAAGAAGGTAACTGATTTTCTTGTTATATAGAGTAAATAAATTTTGCTTTTAATTTAAGGTACTAATATCCATGGGTAACAAAACCAAGCTTGATTGAACTACTATTGATTGGCAATTTGGCATATAATGGAACAAAGGAAAGAAGAGGCAGAACAATTGCTCTTCCCAAGCCCCAGCTAGGAAGGGTTGCACATCAGCCAGGGGGATAATCAATGGACCACCCGCTTAGCAGTTTCGTCGACAAAGGGCAGCCATCCTGCCAAGTAGAAGGAGATAGTCAATGGCAGTCAAACGGACCTGTCTGAAAGCATGTATATAAAGGAACTGCGATTCAAACTTCAAAGTCAAAGGATTTTGATCAAACACCAGCCTCTTGTGCAATCTCCAAGCACCCCCAAAGAGTAGCAAGAAACATTTGCACAGTTTAATGCTCACAAAAGTTGGAACACTTCATCATCAATTGCATGTTCCCATATAATCATGTTAAGAAAAATGATAAACCTATAAACTTTACAATAAAATGAGAAATTTTGGTGGTATACTCGAGCTTTTAAGTTCAAATCTCCATTACAGTTAAAATATTGTGTTGAGAAACAATTATGTGATCAATGATCAATCTGATTTTAAAAAACTTAAATTCATACGTCTATTTTACAGTTGGCCAATAACTTTTACAGTTTTACTTTTACTGTATCATGTTGAACATATAACAAAGTCAATACATACAATTTTATGATAAATTGTATATCCAATGTTAGCCAAAATAAGTGAACAAATCAATAGAAGAAAAACTATTAAGAAGGTTAAAACTGAAAATCTATAAATTATTTTAAAATAAGCAATTTAAGCATAATCTTATTCATAATAGCAAAACTTTTTTTTGGGTATGCAAACTCACTACATGAAAACAAAAATAGTAAAAACTGTTAAAACCTACAATTTAATAAGAATACATCTATGGTAAACACTGTTAAAACAAAAATAGTAAAAACTTAAAAATTTAGTGAAAGAGAATTAGAATTGGATATTTGTCCTAAACCTTTTAATAAAATCACTAAATGAAGCCAAGGAACCAAGAATTATTCATTCAAAGACAAAATTATATACTAATATTTGCACCTTATAGATATCTTTGCTAAGCTTCCTGACAGTTTTAGAAAGCAAAGTATTCTCCTTCACCAATTTCTTCTATATAAAATAACGGAAAAGCTCTGCATACAAGCGCTAACGACTTGTATCTTTTACAAGTTACTTAACCCCCTAAAACCTAAAACACGCTCCAAATGCTACGTCGTTTACACGCGCTATATAGGGATCCGGTGTATATCTGACTACCAAATTTAAATGATTTGTTTCCTTCTTCGTTTTCGTTATTTGCAGATTTGCTCGTTCTTTTTCTCGCGAAGCTTCCCTGGTTTCTTCGATCGTTCTTTTCCCCTCCTTTCTCACTCGTTTCTTCTTCGTCATTTATGTTAGTTTCTCTCTCTGTAACTCCAGCTTTGTTTTCTATTTGATTTTTCGTTTTCTGAAATCAAAGTTTCAACTCGTTTTGAAGATAATGGATGATTCAACCTCAGATTGTCAGCTGAATCCAAGCGAAGTGAACTATAAATTTGAATCTAACGAAGTTCCTGAGGTTTGATTTACTATGATTTTTGTTGCAGTAATTTGTATAGCATTGTGTAGGTGAATAATTCATGAACATTGACTGTCAAAATAATGCATGAAGATAAATCTGTGGATTGAATGTAATGTATTAGTTTTGATTAACTATCTGGAATTTATAGCAGACGCTCGGGTGTATATCAAATCTTTTTTTGGGTGTATTTTTGCTAGAAGTTTAGGTGTATTTTACAGTTTACTGCTTTTTCTGTTATTTTAACTGAGTTGTTGTTCGGGTGTATTATATCAGACATGATTGGATGTGTTTTTAGTTTTTGACATAGTGTATTCTGCAGTCTGTGTATTTACAGTTTATGGCTTTTATTGTCATTTTAGTTGAGTTGTTGCGGTTCGGGTGTATCATATCATACATGATTGGGTGTATTTATAGTTTTTGACATGGTGTATTCTGCAGCCTCTCTCAGTTGTTGATGACCAGTTTGTTCCGAAGGTTAGAATGACCTTTACCACCCTTGAAGATGCTGGAAAATTTTACAGGAACTACGCCAAGGCTGCAGGTTTTTCTACAAGAGTTCGGAGCACAAATAGAAAGGGAAACGAGATTAAGAATCAATTGATTACATGTAGCAGAGAGGAAAAATGGAAATCTAAAATATCTCCGACCGAGAAGACTAATCCGACAGCCAGTTTAAACTGTCCTGCAAGAATTTATATACACCCATTGAAGGATGTCGGTGCTTGGATCATTTCAAAGGTTGTGCTGGATCATTCACACCCCTGTTGTCCAAGTAAAGCAGAGATGCTCAAACAGCACAGGGAACTAAGCATGTCCATTCGTCGTACAATAGAGAATAACAAGGAGGCCGGTATCAGACCAAGTAAAACCTACCAATCATTTGTTGCGGCCGTCGGGGGTCACCACGAGTTAAATTTTATCAAAAACGACGTGAGGAATTACATTACCAGGGAAGTGCGGAATGTTTCCGAACAAGAAGATGCAAAATCTACCTAATGTGTTGAGGTGTATATTGGTCTGTGGTTCTTTTGTCGGGGTGAATCACCACGGTCAATCAACACTTCTCGGATACTCTTTGATGAAAAACGAAGAAATTGAATCATTCAAATGATTATTTCAATGTTGGCTTCGTTGCATGGGAGGAAACGCTCCAAAAGGGTTTCTCACCGATCAATGCACATCAATGAAAAGGGCTTTAGAGGCCTGTATGCCAACAATAATTCACCGTTGGTGTATTTGGCACATCATGAAGAAGATTCCAAGCAAATTAAACGGGTACAAGGGACATGCAGATATTGAACAAGAAATGAGCCAAGTTGTTTTTAACTCTCATAGCAAAGACTCATTCGATAGGAATTGGAATGATTTTCTGCTGAATTTTGGTCTTGTGGACAACAAGTGGCTTTTAGGTAATGTTTGTTTAAAATCTGCAGCAGAAGTGTAAATTGCATATTTTTTCGGATGTATTTATAGTCTATGTTTGGGTGTATTCTGTTGTATTCTGCAGATCTGTATGAAGACCGTCATATATGGGTTCCTATCTATCTAGATCACCACTTCTGGGCAGGGATGAGAAGCACACAAAGGAGCGAGAGCATGTATTCATTTTTTAACAAGTTTATCACCCGAAACAGCTCGCTTATTCAGTTCGTCAAACAATACGATAATTGCCTCGTAAGCAGGGAGCAAGCAGAGAGAGAATCAGATGCTGCAGATTTTCATACGGTCATACCGTGTGCAACCAAATCCTCCATTGAAGCTCAGTTTCAAGATGCGTACGCTCATGCAAAGTTTAGGGAAGTCCAAGCGCAATTCAGAGGAAAGGCAAATTGCATCACCAAATTAACGAATTCCGCTCTAGGCTATTCAGTATACGAAGTCGGAGAACAAGTTTCCAGCTCAATATTCAACAAGTTTGTGGTTACTTATGACTCAGTTGCAGCCGAGATAAAATGCCAATGCTTATTATTCGAGTCGAGAGGGATACTGTGTCGTCACGCACTAAGCGTGTTAAGCTTTGAACAAGTAAGCCAAGTGTCACCTAGATATATACTGGAACGATGGAGCAAGAAGGTAAAAAGGCGACACACACACATCAAGAGCAGCCACGACGAGCCACTGATGGAGCCAAGAAGCAAGAGGTTTGGCCAATTGGTTTTTCGTTCGCAAAATATTTGCGAATTTGCATCCGAATCGGAGGAGCTGACTGCAATTCTGCACCGTGCGTACGATAACGTCATGGCTGAGATGGAATCATTAAAAGTCAAAAGGAAGAGGACATCTTCTTTATCCCACGAAGACGCCAACTTGGAATCCGTTAACGAGCTTCAAAGCCCGCCAAGGATCCGAACAAGAGGACGTCCAAAAAATAGGCTAGGTTCAAAGTTGGACAAACAGATTGCAAATGCCACAAAGAAGAAGAAAATGAAAGTTTTAAATGAGGTAAAAGTAATGTTCTTTAAATTTGTGGTGATTGAGTTTATTTTTCTCGTTAATAATTTAGCTAATATGTGAGTGTTATATTCATATAAACCTGTTTGATGCTGCATCAGTGGTGCATTCAAATACCAGCCAATATCAAGGACATGTTATGAATTATCAATTTACGGTACCAGTAGCACTGGATAACTCTTTGGGTGTATAGTTTTACAGAATATAGGTGTAAAAGCACTGTTTCTCTTGGGTGTATTTTTGTGAATTCACATTTTACATTTTAAGTGTTTAGGGTTCAGGGTTTTAGTCTCAAAGCATCATGGGGGGATAGATTTCAGGGTGTATATTCAACTTTATTTGGGTTTAAAAAATCGCAGATTATGGGTGTATATTTGATTTGATATTTTTCTTCATATTTTAGTACATGTAATTCATACATTTTGAATACAGCACAGACAGTTTAACAACACAGACAGTTTAGGTGTATATTTTAAGCAATCTTGGGTGTATATTAAACTCCCATTGGGTGTAAAATTTATAATCTGTGTTTAGATCTACCTTGATATTTTCCTTCATATTTAACCACCTGTAATACAACTTTTTAATACAGCACAAACAGTTTAACAGTACATATAGTTTAACTATGGAAAAAAATTTCATTGAATAGAAGTTGTTTATAAATGGAAATTTTTTACAGCATTTGTTCAATTTACAAACTAGCTAGCAGTTGGATTACTCATTTTCTATATCAGTAGAATTTATCTGACAAAACGGACTCAATAATACGGAGGATGGCTTCGACAGTCTTATTGCATTACTCGCTCTAATTGCTTCATTTCTCTCTTTACTCATTTCATTGAATAGTATCCGCGAAGCATACTCCACTCTATAGTGGTCCACCTCGTCCTACAATTAAAAAGTATATTCTGTTTAAACAGCAATATTAATTCAGTAAAGTAATACAGAGTTATATAGTTCTAAAGACAGTTACCTGTTTCCAATTATCACATTTATACTTCCCCTTTTTAATGTTTTCCGGCTCAATTAACTCAAGCCACTTCATAACGTAGACAACGCAGTCATAGCTGAAAATGAAGAAAATAAATTACAAATCTCATTTAGGAAAGTTTAATGTTCAGAGTCACAAATTTACACGTTGATTTTTTGCCTGATATATTAACGTATGATGCTTTAATTTCCTTCTCCTTCTCGCATTTCTTCAGAGGTTTCCCGCCAACATATGCTCTCATTCTTGAAATTACATATCCCTTAAATACCAAAACAAATCAGTAATACACCCAAATGAATGCAAACAATCATTATTTAGAACATACTAAAGATATAAAATACACCCAAATGAATGCACAAGATACAACCAACTGAATAAACAACATACACCCAACTTGATCAACAAAATACACCCAAATAGTTCCACAAAATACACCCAAAGGAGAACACAGAGCCAACTTACAGTGAATTTATTAAGCTGCTTTCTCTGATCGCTTGGAGCTTTCTTGTGTAGCGGGTCAAGTATATGAAATCTCCGCTTTCTTGTATCAATCACCCATAACCACCAATGGTCCGCGTAGCAAACAGGTGCAAAAATCTGATAGATTGCCATATTTCAACAGTGTGTTATTTTATTTGGCATATAAGTAAAGAACGGTACTAACAAATTTTACAAATGAAAACTTACATATGGATGCGAAGTTCATTTTTTTGCATCTATGAAGGGAATAAAACTTGGGTAGTCTTCCACTCTGAATTCTTTATTGGTTTTAGGTGATATGAATTCCCCGTTTGGGTGCTTCGAAATGGTCATGTTCTGCAACAATTGTGAAACAACAAATGAAATACTGAAAATACACCCAAGTGAATACTACAAATACACCCAAATGACTACACAACTTATACCCAATTGAACTTAAAAAATATACCCAAATGAATACAGAAAATACACCCAAAATTCGTAGAAGTAACACTTACCACAATATCGGGAGGGAGACAGTATACTTGTTCTTGAAACCTTTTATCATTTGTCTGGTTGAAGATGAGGCACATGGCAGATACAATCTAGAAATATATGCCGAAATCAATTTATATTAATAAACATTGCAGTAAACTTTGGTGTAAAAACATTAATGTTATTCTAATATTACCTCAGCTTCTATAAAAGTTGCTGCCTGGAGTGATGCAATGTGCATTTTTGTCAAAATGTATTTATCTTGGGCCATCAGAGTGCACATGTTCTCATACTCGTTAGTTGTGCCATCTGCGTATGTCTTCACTCGCGTCCCCTAGATGTAGCACTTCTGTTTCATATCATCCGTATTCTGATTTATTTCCGCAGGAGTTTCAAACTTCCCAGAACTTTCTCCCCCAGTCTCCCTTTGAATTTGTGGACTTTTACTTTCTTCTTTCGCTGCATTTCTTGCTATTTTTATACCAAATTATATAATTGTTCTAGCAAATTTGCAGCTTCTGGAGATTTTGCCCTTTCTGCCTCCTGCGTTGACGCTCCCTCCTGCGTTAATGCTTCTTCTTGGCTTGAATCAGTGAGGCCAAGGCTGAATGATGGCATCTGATCTGTTCTAGGAACATACGATGTTGTCCGTGCCATCATCAATAGGGCAGCAGCGTCTTCTGCGGCTGGATAACTGCGTCATCATGTATAACGTATTACAAGAATAAGAATATACAGATGATAAGCAAAGATTGATTTCAGTCTGATGAACTTACATTTTAGTTGGAGCTGGGGGAAGCATGGGTGTGCTTTCTTCAAGTTGTTGGGGGGTTCAGGAGTGCTACACAGTTACACACAAATTAATCATGACGTAAAAAAAACTATTCAGGAACAATATACACCAAAACTGTTACCAAATATACACCTGAACTGTAACCTAATATACACCCAAACTCTAAACAAATAATACTATTTCTTACGTTTTTGTAGTTCCTTCAATTTGTAGCAGAGGGTTTGGTTCAAAATCTGTCTCAGGTGTTTCTTCAAATTCCGGTACAGTGGTTGTTTGGGACACTGGCACAAAAACTTGAATCGAAACTCTAAACAAGAAGAAAAATGAAAGGTTAACAACGTCTTTGAAAATAATAAGGTTATAAGGTTGAAATATTCTTAAAAAACTCACATTACAAGTGCTTCCGACGGTATCTGTTCCCTCGCAACCATCATATTCGAATCAGCCGGCTCACTGGCTGACTGTTGAACTGGACTCAACCTAAAATACACCCAAAGAAAGTCAATAAATACACCTGAACAGTTCAAAAAGAAGACAGGCTTGGTTTTTTGAGAACTTACATACTTGCAGTTTTTTCTTTTTTTTTCCTCCCTTTTTTTTCTCGAATAAAATAATTAAGTGCTTTTTTTTCTAAAAAAAATATATACCGAATTAGAAGTAGAAGGTAATGGAAAAACAAAAGTAACGGTTATTTGAAAGAGAAATTACATGCTCTCCGCCGGCTTGTTTACACTACTTTGTTCTGTGCGTCCTTGAGAGGAAGGATCATCACTTCCCAAGTTCACATCCGGTATTTTAAACAGATTTCATGTTATTCAGACAAAATATGATACATGTATAAAATAGACCCAAATGAATGTACAAGATACAACCAACTGAATGGACAATATACTCCCAACACAACAAACCAAATACACCCAATTTAATAAACAAAATACACCCAAATGGTTCCACAAAATACACCCAAATCATGATAACAAGATTTTATTAAATAAAGCTTCTTACGTTTCAGAGGAGACATAGCGACCTTCTGTCGATCGCAGGTCAGCTTCGTTCTGCCTGCGAAACAAGAAACAATTATTAGCAAAGAAAACACACTAAAATCTGAAATATACATCCCAACAAGACATACCCCTCTGCAATAGATTTTTCATCGATTCCCCTTAATAATTCATCTAGATCTTCACTTCCTATTTCATATCTCTCACTAAATTCATAAAAGAAGATGTTAACAAAAATAATTATGATGATAGACAGTAATATAGCTTACGAGGTACTGTACACAACATAGTATTGATCTTCTTCAGGAGATGAATGCTCAACAACAACCTTTTTCTTTTTGGATTGTGTTCTGGGTGGAAAAAATAAGTATGAATCAGAAATAAAAAATTAATTTTATCACAAAATATTATCCAAAGAAGTGCTTACTTTTTTGGTATTCTTTGTGTCTTTTTTTTTTCTTTTGCTTTTCCACCGGTGATGAATCTTCGCTTCTATAAGTTAATAAGAGACACTTCAGTTAATACACAAAATCTTTATAATGGGGCCAAAAGAAAGGAGTAATAATTTCAGAACATTACTCATCAGTTGATTCAGATTCTGAATCTGAATCTGAATCCTCTTGACTCTTCTTTCTTTTTTTGGAGTCCATTTTGGAAGGCAAACAATCATTATTTAGAAGGGGTAAGTACGATTTTGGTCCCTAACGTTTAGCCCCAGAATCGAATTCGTCCCTCTTGTTAATTTGGGTTTAAAGTCGTCCTTAACGTTTTTATTCGTATTAAAATCGTTCTTTTTATTTTTTTGGACAAAAATACCCTCACCACTACCAACATAATTACTTCCTCCACCACCACCACCACCAACACCAACACCACCGCCACAACCTCCACCAACACCACCACCAGCACCACCACCACCAACGCCGCCGCC
>NC_029776.3:93953734-94013688 GCF_000817695.3 Arachis duranensis
TTTATTTTATTATTTTAAAATTTTATTTTTTTATTAAAATAGGGGTAGTTTAGGAATTAAAATAAAAATTTTATTAAAAAGGACGAATTTAATAAAAAAAACGTTAAGGACAATTTTATATCGAAAATTAGAAGAGGGACGAATTCGATTCTGGGGCTAAACTTTAGGGACCAAAATCGTACTTACCCCTTATTTAGAACATACTAAAGATATAAAATACACCCAAATGAATGCACAAGATACCCCCAACTCGACGAAGAAATTACACCCAATTATGGTACTTACTTTTTTCCTTTTTTGCTGGGTTGTTTTTTTGGTGAATCCTCTGCGTCTTCTTGATTCTCAGACTCAGAGGTAGAACTATCACTGTCAGCTGTTTCTGTCTCCGAAGACAATGTTGAACTCGCCTTCCTTTTTTTGTTTTTTTTTATTTCTTGTTTTTTTTCTTTTTTCTCTATTTTTTCATTTTCTCTCTTGTTTCCGCCATCTTTACAATCCTCTGAAACATTAGATATTTTAGTTAGCAACATTCAGGTAAATAAAATATACCCAACATATTATGTTCACTTACCAAAATTTTCTCTGTTTCTGCACTCATTCTTTCGACCAACTCCTCCTTACTCCAGTTGGCAATCCAGGGTTTTGACGGTCTTTCAGCCCTCTTCTTGCCTTTATTTTTAGAAAGATGAAAGTAAATTATCATCAAGGCAAAGAGGCAGCCATCAATTGCCTTCTTTTTTTTCTCCTTGTAGTCAGTTATGCCCTTGACCATAAACGTCAAAACATGCCCCCCCCAGTTTCGCTCCGTTATGCTGTCCATCTCAAAAATTGGGGCCAGGTGCACAGGCGAGATTTTGTTTATTGTCGTTGGTAAAAGGAACGCCATTTGTATATAGAGGATGAAAATCCTCTTGAACATTAGGCGTTCCTCTTCGTTACCAACGCCAATATCCATCATCTCATCTGTAAGACTTTTGAGGGTCTTACCCTGAAATCTTCTAAAAATTACTTTGTCATCCTCAGAAAGTTTCTTATAATCGACTTTCTGAGGAAATAGATCTCCTACAAAAAGGAAAACAAACAAAGTATCAAAGTCGGTTCAAATACACCCAAGCATCAACTTAAATACACCACAGCATCAGTTAATATATCCCTATAGTTTTTAGCGAGTTACCTATTGCATTGATGCCAAGCACATCACCTATTTTTCTTGGTGTTATTTTAAAAGAACCGTATCCCGTTTCCAGTCTGTTCTCCCCTAGTTTGAAGTTGTTAGCCAGCTCCCTTAACACTTGGTGATGCACCCTTAGTGGTGGGATGTGCATCAAGCCACCGAATCCCAAATCCCTCACAATTATTTTCTTTTCCTCACTCATGTTTCTGAATTTATCACTTAAGAGATGTGTTGTATACTTAAGGTCTTTTGTTTGCTGTAAACAAAAATAAAATTATAGTCAGATATAATTCTATTATATAAAACTGATTTCATGTAAGACATATATTTGTTCTTACATTTCTTCCAGGTTGGTTTCTCGCTGCCATTTTCTCTGAAATGAAAAATACATCCAAAGATATCAGTAAGATACACCCATATATATGAGTCAGATACACCCATTGATAACAGTAAGATACACCCATAGATATGATTCAAATACACCCATATATATCAGTCAGATACACCCATAGATATGAATCAAATACACCCAACAATATATGCCATATACACCTAACAAGTTACTCCATATACACCCACTAAATTATGCAATATACACCCAAGAACAACCAATATTACAAGGACAAGCAATACCAGAATAGTTGCAATAGTTGATTATATTACGCTATATCAGTTCAGAAATTTACATCCAACAAATTATGCCATATATACCCAAAAAATTACGCAATATACTCCTAAAAATCAGTTACGAGAAGAACTAGAACAAGAAGATCAGTAAAACGTAGAATAACTAAGAAGAACAGTAAAACCTAGAACCAAGAAGAACATTAAAACGTAGAACAAGAAGAATATTAAAAACAGTAAAATGAGAGATAGAACAAGAATAACAATAAAACCTAGAAGAACGTATAAGAACAGTAAAACCTAGTTTTTTGATTTCGAAATGTGAAAAATCTACAAGATGAGTAAAATAGTAACGTACCTTGAGTAATATTTCTTCGTTTTCTCTTGAAATTGTTGATCGAGAGTTCTATCTTTTGTTGATGGTTTCTGCTAATCTCTGCGACGAGTTTTATCTCTTCGATTTGGAATGTTGCTCGAAGTTTGAAGGTTTGTGTTTTGTTCGAAGGAGAAGTGGAAGAGTGCGCCATAACGAGCGCGTTTTGGGAAGCGTAACGGTTGAGTTATGCGCGTGGCACTGACGCTCCATTCAAAGGGAGTGAGTGCGCGTATCTTTATCTTGGGCTGGGCCAATTTGTAACACTTGTAGGCCTTTTTTGCTTGTATGTGTAGCAGGCCCGATAAAATAATCAAAATTAAAAAACCAAGCATGATTAGATTGAATTAAACTGGGTTTAGTGGTATGTCCTTTCATGATGTGGATGTCAATTAAAATAATAGTATTAGAGACTTCAAATATAGAAAAGGCAATAGTATAAAAATGATTAATATTGCACCAACTATATAAATAAAATTTTAACACAATAGTATAAAATCAACAAAAAGAAAAAACATCCTAATAAGCATGACACAGAGAGAAGCAAGATATTGGTATCTACATGTAAGAACAAAAAAATATACGAATATAAGAGGAAGAAACTTAGAAGATCCAATTTTATTATGTATTTATTTATTTATAATGGAAAATTACCTTCTGTTGGAAGTAACATTCATCGAATTCATCGTCACCTATAATGTTATTCAAATTGTCTGTAAGACAGAATCCATAAATAATCAATAAGGTAATGATTTTATTGTGCAAGAACATGAAAAACAAAAGGATATATTTTCAGTTTTTGTTTTTGAAATTTTAAATAGAAAGATGACAAAAATGGTCTCGGCTTTTTCCAAAATTTCCTACACAATGTTTTAAATTGGAAACAGAAAACAAATACCCTCAGTTAAATTTATAGAAAAACAAAAGAGAACAGGTAGTATGAATTGCTCAGATTTAATGCTTTTATTAAGTAATATTGCAATAGTAAACTTTTCCGTTTGAACATTTAAGTCAACCATTTTGATTAAACAGAAGAAAAATAGATGTACTAAAAAATATATATATGATGCTTCAATTCATTGACTAAAGACTGATACCAGAAGACCATAAGACAAAAGGAACTGCATTTCATCTGGACCATTTTTTTATAACGCTTGCAGTGCTAATTTTATTTGAGAAGCATTTTAAAGCCACTTCAAGTGTTGCATGATTAGGATAGCCATTTGCCGACCAGAAGGCCACAATTATGCATAAAATAAACAAAATTAAATAGAGATTATGAAACCTCTAGCTTACTATCAGTTGAAGCTTCATTTCAGAAGTAACAATACATAATGTTAGGGAAGTAAATTTTCAAACAATCTAGTTGCTGATTACCTTAGTCATGTATTTCCACAGATACTTTTTCCACTTTCCATTTTGGTTCACTAAAGGTCTAATCATGTTCAATGAAAACAGAACTATTAATGATTACCCAATATTCCAAACAACCACAACTATATAAAAATGTTTCAAATTGGGATAACATAAAGAGAAGCTAAAAAATTTGACACAAACCCATATTGGAATTACTCCACAACAACCGATTCAGCTCCTGGGAGAACTGCCTTGCTCCAGCAAATGCCTCTGGCTTCAGCACCAAAGAGAACCGCCTCATCTTCATTTTCTATACAAAAAAAATTGTAACTGCAATATGATACAATTAAAAAAACATAATATCATCTAATTTCACATGGAAGAAATAAGAAGGCATAATCATCAAGTTAAATACTATGTTCACATTTAATGTTAGAGAACATAATTATTCATCAAGAAAAATAGAATAGTAGCATATGGATATTCTGAATTCGTATCTTAATAGAACTAATTAATTCCTTACCCTTTATGAAACACACAGAGATCTGATGTTAAATCTTTTTAATATGGCTTGAAGAAAGGGAGTGTATTAGATCTGCATCTATCTCGATTCTGGTAAATGGGTCACCATTGAAACCTTTTAAGATGGAGAGGGGACTCCGTCAAGGCGACCCATTATCACCATTTTTGTTTGTTCTGGTGGTGGATGTACTTAACAGAATGATTGGGGAGGTGGTTAGGAATGGTCGAATATCTCCACTCTTAATTGGTAGAGATAATATAGAGTTATCACACTTACAATTCGTTGATGCACTCTATATTATTTTGTCCCACCGGAGGAGGAGACAGTGAGGAACTATCAGAGGCTGTTGAGGTGTTTTGAAATTATGTCTGGTTTGAGCATTAACTTTGAGAAATTCAACTTGATATTAGTGAACTACAGCCAGGAGTGGGTAAGACGAATGTGTTAGCTATTGGGTTGTCAGGAGGCGGCCCTACCGGTGAGGTATCTTGGTATTAGTCTAGGAGCAAACCCACGGTTGGTAAAAACTTGGAAGCCGGTTATAGATAAGATGGAAGAGAAACTCAACTTGTGGAAAACAAAAGTTCTAAGTAAGGCTGGGAAGCTGGTACTCATTAAGTCGGTAATCAATAGCCTGCCTATTTACTACTTGAATTTGTACAAGATGCCAAATGCTGTTGCTCAAAGAATCATCTCTCTACAGAGGAGGTTCTTCTGGGGAAAGGAGGATGAACGACCTGGAATGGCTCTTATGAAGTGGGAGATGATCCAGGCACCTAAGAAGTTAGGAGGATTGCGGGTGGGTAATGCAGTAATTCGTAACGCGGCTTTACTGTTTAAATGGTGGTGGCGCTTCTCAAAGGAGGACTGTCCCCTATGGAAGAAGATTGTGTGCTCTTATAATAGTTTGAACCCAAATCATTTGCTGTCAACTCAGAAACTACCAGAAAGAGGAGGCCCGTGGAGAGACATATGTTAGGTACACATAAAAGAGCAACATGTAAGGCAGAAGATGATTGATGGCCTTGCTATGGAAGTAGGGGATGGTAGATCTACCAGATTTTGGAAGGATACATGGCTCCAAGTGAGAAAGTTGAAAGACTCATTTCCGAGACTCTTCTTGATTTCAAACAAAAAAGGATCAATAATTAGGGATTATGGGTTCTGGGATGGGATTGAGTGGGTTTGGCACTTCCAATGGAGGAGGAAACTACATCAATGGGAGATAGACACCTTAGACCAGATGCTTTATGTCTTGCAATCTGTTAAATTGATAACACAAATGCAAGATAAAGTGGTGTGGAAATCTGACAACGAAGGCGTTTATCGACTAACTCATTTGTGCAGGTTTTGTAGGAAGAGACTCTGGATGAGGAGCTTCTAAGATTCAAATTCACAAAGGAAATTTGGAAATATTTAGTTCCACCTTGAGTCGAGTTATTCACTTGGTTTGTTTTGGTAAGTCGGGTCAATACAAAGGATCAGCTAAATAGGTTGGGAATCTTACCACAAAATGATAATATGTGCGTGTTGTGCAAGAAAGATGTTGAAAATATTCAACACTTATTTGTTACTTGTGAGTACTCTTGGCAGGTGTGGTGTGCATGGATCTCAGAATTTGGATAGGTGTGGACTGCCCTCGGTACTTTGAAAGAACACTTTGAGAGTTGGAGATCAATGCCGATGAGAAAAGAGAGGTGCAAGTTTTGGCTAGTTGGGTTCTTCTCAGCTATATGGAACATTTGGTTGCGACAGAATGATGTCATATTTCAGAGCAAGACAATAGGAGTCGTAGAATGTGTGGGTCAAACATTTTCATGTGCTGCAGAGTAGTGTGGTAAATAATTCCTATTGTTGATAGCTATGTCAGATATGACATCGAAATTATTTTTCTTTTGTTGTTTTGTCTTTCTTTACTCCACTTGACTGTTGAGCTCTTTCGTTAAAAAAAATTAGAAAAAAGAAACTAAATTTTAAACAAATAGATTCTGTCATGACAAAACATGATCCTGATATTCTTATCATAAAACCTAAGTATCAACTTGTCAAGCATGTCAATAAAATCTATAATATATTTTTTTTACTGAAAATAGAAATATTCATTCAATTGGAGCCAATATGTCGCACATGGCCAAATTGGTTACATGATCCGGGGCCTCCTCCATTCACACATAGTTTGGAGTGGTAATTGCCAATTGGGCTTGTAAACCCGTTAAATTAGTAAATAATTAGTTGATAAATTAATTTTTAATAAAGAATATTAAAAATATGAATATTATATCAAATTAGGATAGAGCTCATCGAAACGAAAATTTTGACACTAATTTTAAAGAAATCAATCCAAAATTGGATCGAACAGGGCCAAACCGGTTAAACCGAGTCCAAACCAAGCCCATGGGCCCAACTGGGCCAACCTTTAAAAGAAATGCAGGGTCGACAAGATGAAGCCAATGCTGTAATCTATGAAGTACGAACACTTCACTGAGTTGCCGTGTCTGTGTGTCGGACACATTTCGGATACGACACTCACTGACACTCGTCCGACACGCGTGTCTGTTGTGTCCAACCGTGTCTTAATAAAAAATAAAAAATTTTTTCGGACACACTTGGACACACCTAAATACCATCACGTGTCAGTGTGTCCAGTCTTATTCTAAACATATATTCTTAAAATAAATTTAGATATAGTATATATTATTATTTATTAAATCAAAAAAATATTTTAAATACTTGATATAATTAAAATAAGACATTAAAATAATAAAAAAATTAAATATATATTTTAATAGCAATAAAATATCAAAATATCATTATGATTTATCTAAAAAATACTTTATATTTTATATGTATGCGTGTCCCCGTATCATGTAAGATTTTAAAATTCGCGTGTCAGTGTGTTTCGTATCATGTCGTGTCCCATGTTTGTGTCAGTTTCTAGAGAAGTAACAAAACTAGCAATTGAGCAAGTACCATAGTAATTAAACTTCTGTCTTAAAAATGCTATATTTCACTGTCAAAAGGAAAAAGATGAAAACGAAAGAATTATTTAGTTAGAAGTTCCAATTCAATACATTTTGCAAATAAAATTTTCACCCAAGAAATTATTACTTTTAACCCCTTTTTTGTTTCAAGAATAAGGTAATGACATTTGTCACTGAAAATTGAAATTACAAAAAATAGAAGGAAATGTAGGAAATGAAAATTATAGAATGGTGCCTCATGGAATAGAATTCATGATTATTTGCAAAAAAATGAAAAATTCTTCATCTAAATAAACATATATACTCATCAGTGTTAAGATCGCAAATGCTGCCATGTGCTAACACAGTTTGGAATGCAATATCAAACCATCAAGTGACAAGTCAGAATAAGAAATTCAACAGGAGAAAATATTACGACAAAGATCCAGATACGAATGGGATGAACTATCTAGTTACCAACAAACAGCAGCATATATGCATTGTTTTTCATTTTATAATTAATACTATGACAAGTAATTCATTTAATCCCGGATAATAAAGACAAAAAAGTAGTAGAGTTGAAGAAAAGTGCTCAGCAATTGAAAATGAGAATAAAGATAGAAATCATAGGATTAAAGAGGCAGAAAAAACACAAATTAAAGCAACACAAACTCAAGAGAAAAATTATAAACTGATCCAGACACATAAGTGCACGTCAGGGAAACCAACTTGCGATTAAGAAGGGCCGTTCAAATTTCCAATCAAACATGAACAATATAAATTCGAAGTATCTGCCTATTACACTTACATACCTGCTAATAATATACCAAACTAAGAATCTATTGTTCCTCAAACACAAAAAGAATTTGTACACAAACTACTGGATGTGAACTAGCGACGGCTGCAGTGGCGAGATATGCAGTCTGCAGAAGCGTTGTGCAGTGGCGAAAGAAGACAGACTACCGAAGACGTGAGCAACCCTAGCAGAAATTTTTTTTTTTTTTTATCACAAATTGTGTAAGGGTGGAGAGGAAATTTGGAAAGTAAAGACTTGTAGTAGGGGTAAATGTAAAATTACAAACTTACGGAAACAGAAAACAGAAAATAGAGGGTTCAATTTGAAATATTACTTCTAAAAACCGTGGCCCAAAATAAGAAATAAAACTTACTAATTCTTTAGTTTTGGCAAATTAAATGAATCAAATAAGCTTCATAGTGCTCTCACTCTCTCAGGTGGAAGCACTCTTCAATTCAACGCATTCCCTTTTACGATACTCGACTTAGATTGCAAGAAAAGAATGTTGTCATTGTTCTCTTCCTCACAAATCAAATTAAGGTATGCTTTTCAATTCCCAAATTCTGTTCCCCACTCCGCTCTCCGTCTTTTCTTCCCTTCAATTTCATCCCTACACTCTCCCTCTCACTCCCAATCACTTGATGAAGCTGTTGATTCCTTCACTCGCATGCTCTCTATGCGTCGCCCTCCATCCATCATCCAATTCACCAAGATTTTGGGATCTCTTGCCAAGACCAACCATTTTCCCACCGCCATTTCCCTTTTTCAGCAATTGCAAGCCAGGGGAATCGCTCCCAACTTGTTTACTTTGAACATCTTAATCAATTTTTGTTGCGGCATGAGTCGTATGACGCTTGCTTTCTCTGCTTTCGCCAAGATTTTCAGGATGGGTTTTCAGCCTGATGCCGTAACCTTGACAACAATTCTAAAAGGCCTCTGTCTCTCTGGTAATGTTGAAAAAGCACTGCACTTTCATGATACAGTGTTGGCTCATGGATTTCAGTTTAATGAAATCACTTACGGGACCTTGATCAATGGGCTCTGTAAGACCGGACACACATCAGCTGCTATTCAAGTGTTGAGAAAGATCCCACGACATGGAATTGTTCCTAATGTCGTAATGTACAGCGCAATTATTGATAGCCTCTGCAAGGTTGCGCTTGTAAGTGATGCTTTTCATTTATATTCTGAAATGCTTGCTAAGGGAATTTCTCCCGATGTTATCACTTACAACACTCTAATTTATGGATTGTGCCTTGCGGGTCAACTAAAAGAAGCCATTGATTTACTAAATCATATGATGCTGAAAAACATTACTCCAAATGTTCGTACCTATAGTACTTTGATTGATGGACTATGTAAGGAAGGAAGGATTAAAAATGCTAAGAATGTGTTGGGCTTGATGACAAAACATGGTGTGAAACCAAATGTGGTCACTTATAACAGCTTAATGGATGGGCATTGTCTGGTTAATGAAGTAAATAAGGCAAAATTTGTATTCAACACAATGGCTCAAAGTAGTGTGTCGCCTAATGTTTGTAGTTACAATATCATCATTAATGGTTTGTGCAAAAGTAAAATGGTCGATGATGCCTTGAATCTCTTTGAAGAGATGCATTGCAGGAACTTGGTTCCGGACATGGTTACTTACAATACTCTAATTGATGGCTTGGGAAAATCAAGGAGAATCCTTTGTGCTGTGGAGCTTCTTAAAAAGATGCATGATAGAGGTCAACCTGCTGATATAGTCACTTACAGTTCCTTGCTGGATGCTTTGTTCAATATCAAACAACATGACAAGGCACTTATATTATTCAAGGAAATGAAAGAGAGTGGCATTGATCCAGATATATATACATACAACATACTTATAGATGGCCTGTGCAAAAGTGGAAGAATTAAAAAGGCAGAACAGATATTTGAAGATCTTTTGATTAAAGGCTATCGTCCAAATGTGCGGACATACAACATTATGATCAATGGGCTTTGCAAAGAGGGTCTGCTTCAGGAAGCATTGGCACTCATGACAAAAATGGAAGACAGTGATTGCTTACCAGATGCTGTGACTTATGAAACAATCATTCGTGCCCTATTTGAAAACGGTGAAAATGATAAAGCTGAGAAACTTCTTCGTGAAATGATATCTAGAGGCCTATTGCAATGATAAAAGTAGATGAGATTCTTCTTGTTAGACATCACAAATGTTGTTTGTATCTCTTTCTTTTTAACTTGTGTTTTGTTACCTTCTTCAGGATCATATATCCATTACATATTAATGCTTTTGGGTCTTGACATGATTGGTACTCTTTATTCTGCTTTATCCTCCCTAAGCGTTTTCTTTGTCATTGCTTATTTTATGGCATTTTCAGTGACTAGATGGTTGTCATACGTTTCTTGTGGGTATCTATCATTTTTTTCTTTTCTGTAATTATATAAATGCATTGATGTTAATTTAACACTAAGCTGAAATGGTTCTGATTTCATCATTGAAAGGGAATCACGTGTTAGCTGTGAAGCTTACCTGCACTCTTATTGTCTTTCAATCTTTTCATTTCCCCCCATGCAGCACAAACTGGCTGATCTAGGTTTAGATGAAATCTCAAATGTTATTTTGCAAACATCTTCTCATTTATCTGTGTTCATGCAGTTATACCTGAGGCATAATGTACCAAAGCAATTACATGACAAAGAAGGTAACTGATTTTCTTGTTATATAGAGTAAATAAATTTTGCTTTTAATTCAAGGTACTAATATCCATGGGTAACAAAACCAAGCTTGATTGAACTACTATTGATTGGCAATTTGGCATATAATGGAACAAAGGAAAGAAGAGGCAGAACGATTGTTCTTCCCAAGCCCCAGTTAGGAAGGGTTGCACATCAGCCAGGGGGATAATCAATGGACCACCCGCATAGCAGTTTCGTTGACAAAGGGCAGTCATCCTGCCATGTAGAAGGAGATAGTCAATAGCAGTCAAACGGACCTGTCTGAAAGCATGTACATAAAGGAACTGCGATTCGAACTTCAAAGTCAAAGGATTTTGATCAAACACCAGCCTCTTGTGTAATCTCCAAGCACCCCAAAGAGTAGCAAGAAACATTTGCACAGGTTAATGCTCACAAAAGTTGGAACACTTCATCATCAATTGCATGTCCCATATAATCATGTTAAGAAAAATGATAAACCTATAAACTTTACAATAAAATGAGAAATTTTGGTGGTATACTCGAGCTTTTAAGTTCAAATCTCCATTACAGTTAAAATAGTGTTGAGAAACAATTATGTGATCAATCTGATTTTAATGAAGTTTATTCACTTCTTTTTGTCATACTGATCTTACAAAGATAGTTGTATGCGCATATTATGTTGCAAGATGAATAATGACATTAGATTTTACCGTGGTAATTTTATATGATAGGAATTGTCCAGTGGGGAGTATTTTGATTTGTTAGCTTAGCTAAACTTGTAGGTTGATGGTTTGATAACTTTCATCTTTACTAGCAACATACCCCGCACGATGTGCGGACAAGACGTGAATGTAAAGCATATTTGGGATATTATTTGGTATAGAAAATAAAGGGTCATTGATATTGTTTGGAAAACTATATGAAAATTTTTAAGCAACAGAAAAGATTGCTATTAAAAAAAACGTTATGAAATATTATGTTATCTTGTTATTCATAAGTGATGCTGTGAAAATATGGATGATGTTTCCAATTCTCTACTATTTGATTTAAATGTTGAAAATTAAAATAATACTTTACTCTATACTAAATTACATTACATTATTTTTCCAAATACCAATAGTGCTTCTTTATTTTTACACTAATTAATAATTTAAATATAGTTTATATTCACTTCGTAATGGTCTCTATTTGTTTTATCATGTATAAAACAAAAAATAGCCTTATCAGATTGGAAATGGAAGAAAAAGCCTTAGTTGCTTCCTTGTCAAATTATTAATTATTGTTTTTGGAATAGAATTTTGGCCATGAGTAGATTAAGTGCTTCCATAGTCTCGAACAAATACGTCAAGAGAATAGATTCAAATTAAAATCGATAAAAAGAAATCATAGTTACTAATAAAAAAGATATCCATCCATTTATATATTTTTCTGTATAGAAGACCTAATTTTTAGCAATATTCTTTATATACTACCCTTTGGTATCATCTGCTGCAGCAGCTAAACAAACATTTCTTTTTGGACTTTCTCGGGGGTTGTGGCTTTTGAAAAATCTCCTTTATTGAGATGTGGAGGGATTACAGTGCTTGTTTACAGGAATGTTTGTCTTTCATGTATTTAATTTGTTGATATATATTTCTATAAGAATGAATATGTAACTGGGCTAAGAATTCGATGGTCCCAGAAAGAAAGACCATTAAATGGTGTCATAACAAAATATGTTTTTTAAATTTTTTTAATAATTGTTAAATAATTTTTTTCTAATTTTAATTACAAATTAACCCATATATTTTATTTAATTATAAAAATTATTTTTTATTTTATAAATTATTATTTTATCATTTATCTATTATGTTTATTAACAATCAAAATAAAATACAATAACAAATTAGATTTTCCATTGATCGTAATAAACTTTTTAGTCATTCCAATCGATTAAAAGTTTATATTTGATCCGTGACGTTCGTCTAGCACTGTGAAATCGTGTTTCTTTAAATGGATTGGATTATCAAAAACAATCGATTGAATTTTAGGTTTCTCATAACTCAATCGATTGGACAACATGTTATCACAAAACAATCGATTGAAAATTGTAAGGCAGCATGATTTTCGCAAAAATCAATCGATTGGTCATATTACCCAATCGATTGAACGATGACTAAAATGTGGGTTTTTTAAAATTCAATCGATTGCTTGTATTACCCAATCGATTGAATGCTTCAAAACAACCTGAGATCTCACAATTCAATCGATTGGTTGTGTTACACAATCGATTGATGTCATCAAAATAATATGGATTTGCCCAATTCAATCGATTGGTTGTGTTATCCAATTGATTAAAAGCTTCAAAGCAATATGGATTTGACCAATTCAAATCGATTGGTTGTGTTACCCAAGGCTGCGTTTGTTTGCTTAGACAGACACTGATACATAGACACGGTGGTACACAGATACACACAGAATACATATTTTTAGTGTCTTTCCTTAAAGCTGAGAGACTGAGACACAACTTATGAGACACAATTTTTTTTCACTTTTATCCCTAGTTAATTTCAAAAATTCCAGCCTTCCGTTAGTCTTTTACCTCTCTCCAGATTCTTCTCCTCTGCCATAGATCCTGTCGCCGCCGCCATGCCTCCATCCTCCGATGGTCCTCTCTCTCCATCGACGCACTCTTCTTTCTTGCTTTCTTAAATTTGTGTCTCTTTCGCGCTCTTCTGTCGTCGCCTTTCTCGGATCTGTGCCGCATCTACATCGCTGCCGCCACTTGTACAGATTTGTCGTCCTCGCCGTTCATTCCTCACGACACAGAGTCACAGCACCGTCAAACCCACAGCGAGTCGCAGCATCGTCCAACCCTCTCAACACAGCAAGTCGGTGTCGCCATCCAATGCTCGCTACCTAGAAAATTGTAGCACCTTCCTCTGCCTTCTCTCACCATCTCCCTCGTCTCTTTCATTCTCCTGTGATTTTTTTAATTTTGGTTATGGTTATTGTGATTATTGCCTTTGTCTTCTCTGTCTTTTTTTTCTTTTTACTTTTTTGAGATAAACGGTGATTATTAAAAAATTTATCAGTGATTTTTTGGTAATTAGATGATGATGATGATGATAAATCTGATAATGATAGTGATGGTGGTAGTAGATGATGATGGTGACTGTGGGTGGTGGTAGTAGATGGTGATGGTGGCTATGGATGGTGGTAGTTGTGGATACATTGGTGTTATTAGTGAGGATAAATTTGTCCTTTTGATAAATTTGTGTATATCAGTGAAATGTTATGTATAATGTCGCCAAACAAGATAAAAATTTTGTATATGTTCATGTCTATGTGCTGTTGTGTCTTTGTATCTCTGTCCATTGCTGGTTAAGACAGTAAACAAACGGAGTCCAATCGATTTAAAGCTTTTACAATTTTTCTCTATTTCTATGCACTATAGAGATATTTAGTTTAAAAAACTCATATTTTTATGATGACATAATGTCATTTTCATTTATTATTTCAACAACAATGTCATACAAATTTTATGTCTTGTGAATTATTTTTTATTTTATATAATTCATTTATGTAAAAAAAAATCTAGATCTTTTTATTTGTTTGTATTCTATTTTGTTCTTTTCATTTGTTCAAGATTTGACCTCTCTATTAAATCTTGATTAGAAAAAAAAAATACCATGCAATATATATCATAGCATTTTAATAATCTGTTCATATATTGTTAAGACATGTATGAAGTATATATATTACAAATTTTTAATCAATTCTTCCTAGATTAACAATGAAAACCCCCTTTCCAATCCTCCATTAGAGCTGTAGGACTTTTAGTCTTATCATCTTCAGATTTTACAGTTTCCTCAGGAAGCACACGATCTGTTATTTCCTCATTGTAAAGCTCTAATAACGTTACTTTTATGTTGTGCTCTGCATTATGAGCCTCCAATATATCGAATATCTGTTTCACGGGATGACACCCACATCACTTGGCAATTCGCCATTATGCACCATGAAGAGCACAGAAGGATAATACAAAACATTTGAGTAGACATAAAAAGCAGTTAAAACAGGGAAATATTAAATATCTCCTGCACCACCAGTATTTCTAGTTGGGGGTGTTTGATATGAATTTCTCAAAAAAATAGGAACATTTCAAGCCACGAATCCCCTGTCAAAAATAAGAACATTCATTACCAGCCAATACATGATTTCAAAAAAGGGTAAGTCAAGAGATATTATAAGATAGAATTTTAAAGTTAAGATAGATGAATAATAAGATAATAATTTATAAAAACGATAAGCAAATTAAAAACGGCATAGTACACAATTCAATCGATTGGGTAACACAACCAATCGATTGAATTGGACAAATCCATATTGCTTTGATGACTTCAATCGATTGGGTAACACAACCAATCGATTAAATTGTGAGACCTCAAGTTGCTTTGGAGCATTCAATCGATTGGGTAGTATAAAAAATCGATTGAATTTTAAAAAAATAACATTTTAGTCATCATTCAATCGATTGGGTAATATGACCAATCGATTGATTTTTGCAAAAACCATGCTTCCTTGCAATTTTCAATCGATTGTTTTGTGATAACATGTAGTCCAATCGATTGAGTTATGGGAACTTAAAATTTAATCGATTGTTTTGATAATCCAACCTATTGATTTTCAAATAAACACGATTTCACAACCCTGGACGAACGTCACGGATCAAATATAAACTTTTAATCGATTGGAATGGCCAAAAAATTTAGTACGATCAATGAAAGATCTAATTCGATTTATTACGATCAATGAAAGATCTAATTTGTTATTGTTTTTATTTTTTATTGTTAATAAACATAATAGATGAATAATAAAATAATAATTTATAAAATAAAAAATAATTTTTATAATTAAATAAAATATATAGGGTTAATTTGTAATTAAAATTAGAAAAGAGCTATTTAGCCGTTGTTAAAAATACTTAAAAAACATGTTTTGTTATGAGACCATTTAATAGTCTAAACGTTTTGTGACCATCGAATCATGTGGCAAAGGATTCGATGGTCCTATAATGTTTGGATCATTAAATGGTCCAATAATAAAACAATCATGTTTCTTAGAAAATCAATCGATTGGATTAACAAAACAATCGATTGAATTTCAGCTTTTCCATAACTCAGTCGATTGGACTATAGGTTATCTTAAAACAATCGATTGAAAATTGTAAGACAGTATGGTTTTTGCAAAAATGTCGATTGGTTATATTACCCAATCGATTGAACGATGACTAGAATGTTAATTTTTGATAATTCAATCGATTGTTTATATTACCCAATCGATTGAAGACTTCAAAGCAACTTAAGGTCTCACAATTCAATCGATTAATTGTGTTACCCAATTGATTGAAGTCATCAAAGTAATATGGATTTGTCTAATTCAATCGATTGGTTGTGCTTCTGCCGATGATGATGGTGCATTCGTTACAGGTAAAGTTGCTCGTGTGTTCATCCTTATCAAACTCAATATTAGGAAATTAAACTAAAAGAATCAACTAATTGATTAAAATGTTTTCTTATTTCAAGTATTAAGGTATGGATTCTCGATCCACAACTTTGTTCAACTGAACTGAATAATAGGAATTGCAGAACAGATCCATGCCTTTGGTATCACGTGGAAGAAAATAAATAATAATACTAGAAAGCAGAAAGCCACTGAGCTTTCTATATGATCAAATTTGACGGAAACATGATCAGGAATTCAGGATAGTTGAAACTGGTGGACTTGGATTTAACCTTCTTAGGAATAGAAAAGCCACTGGAAATTTTGGTCTGTTTTTAAATTTCATATTTCAATGCAATATTTACAACTTGGTTGTAATATTTAAGATTTAAGAACAGTACATATTATTTATTTAAGCCTCCGTGTATAGATAATCCTCTTGTTGTATCGGTCTTGGATGGAAGCACTCTCAATTTGTTATTAGAGGACGAGGATGATTTTGCTATGTTAGCCGAAAATCTGTTCACGGATTTAGATGTTGAAGATAAGGGAAAGATCAGCAAGAGTCAAATTTAGAATGCGCTGTCCCAGATGGGAGTTGATATGGGCATTCCTCCTTTCTCAGGCTCACTTTCTATTCATTGTTCTTGTTTCCAGGTTTATTATAGATTACCCAATCAATATTTGACATGAGGGCCTGCAACTTTGTCAGTTAATCAAATTGTTATTGATGATGTGTTTTGATTTGTCTAATATCTCATCCCTTTTTTGTTTCTTTTTGGTTCCATGAATTATTGTCTAAGCTATGTTAGATTGATAGGAGCAGGTAATATAATGCTATCATCTGTAAGACTGTAACAGACAATTGCATTCTTGTCTTAAGTTTTATATGGTATCAAAATGGTTTCCCAATGCATTTTAATAGAAATTTGCTGACGGCAGATTTTTACAAAATATTCTATCTTGAGAAAAAAAACAAAGATTTTAGCTTGCCCTGACTAGTGATTAGTCCCGAGGCTTATGTGACTCTGTTCGTTGTTCAATTCTGGAATGCAGAGGAGTTTGCATCACATTACCATAATTAGAAAACTTCAATAATAATATTAAATAAATAAATAAAAACTGATCCCTTGGATTGTGTTAAAACTGGTATTTATTGAATGAAAATGCAGAAATTACAATAGAATAGAAAATGATAGCAGAGGAATTTCGAGAGTCCTCTTCTCTCCTAGCCTGGCCTTTCCAAGTTTTTTCCTGCCCCAATACCTATTCGTAAGGGTGCACAAGACCCGATCCGGCCCGAAGACCCAGACCGGACCCGATGACTTCGGGGCTAATTTGGCCCAACTTCTTTATGGCCCGGTCGGACCCGAGGTTTCAATAGATGGCCCCGGTTATTTATTAAATCGGGTTCGGGCCAAGCCTCGGGTCACCCGGCCCCGGCCCGTTGGACCCGTGTAGTAGTTTGTTACTTAATATTTTGTTGTTATTGGTTGGTATGCCACTATAAGTTATTATTATTATGTTAATCTTATGTTAGTTGTTAACTTTGTTTTAATTGTCTTTTGAACTTTGAATGTTTAATGTGTAATTGATATAATTATTATTATGAAGTTTTAAATTATTATTGTTAGATTCTAAATTATTATTATGTGAATGTTGCAATGTTATGGAATAATTATTTTCCAAAATTTAGAGGTTCCAAAAATGTAGAATCTAATTTTTTGTGATGTCGTGATAAAGTTGATCAAGACCCGGGCTTCACCCGATCTAGACCCGGCTTAAGTGTGGCCCGAAAGTAACACGATTTCATCGAGTCTAGGATCGGGTAAGGGTCTCATAAATAGACTCGGTCATTATTTAGGGTCGGATTCGGGTCACGACGAACCTGGCTTCACCCGGCCTCATGTGCACCCCTACCTATTCGGTTCCTCCTTTTATTGCCTCACCCTCTCTCTAATCGAAATCTTCATAATCATGCAATTTCCCTGATTCTCCTCTGATTGATTCAATCAGTTATTACCTCCTAAAATCATGCAGTCCCTGATTCTCCTCTAACTAATTCAATCAGTTATTGCTTCCTAAAATAAATCAATTATTTAAATCAGTTATTCCTCCCTTTCCTTTATTATTTCGTCTAGAATAATGATAAGGTAAAGGGATCATTATCTTCCCTTTTTTAGATGCCTGCACTGCTGACTCAGCATTTTCCTTAGGGTATGTAACAATACCCTCCCCTTGAAGCATCACCTTGTCCTCAAGGTGAAAGGAGGGAAAACTGGCTTGGATCTCTCTTGCTGCCTCCCAAGAATTTTCAAATTCAGGGAGGTCCTTCCACTTGATCAAAACCTCCAGGTTCCCATAAGCCTTCTTTCTAACAGCCAGGGCTACCATTGGGTCAGTGTCGATAAAGTGAAGCCGCCGTGGACGTCGGCTCTCCAGGGCCGACATACTCCTCAGTCAAGGCTGCTGGTAGGGGTTGAACCTGAGTGCTGGGGTTTACACATTTCTTCAACAAGGAGACATGAAAAACTGGATGCACTCTTGCATTGGGGGGAAGCTTCAGCTTATAAGCAACTTGTCCAATTTTCTCTAGAATTTCATAGGGACCATAGAATCTAGCACTCAGCTTCTGGTTTACTCTCCGGGCCAGTGTCTTCATCCGGTAGGGTTGCAACTTGAGATATACATGTTCCCCTGGTTCAAAAACCACTTCTCGCCTCTTACGATCTGCATATGTTTTCATCCGGTTCTGCGCCCTTTCTAGTTGGAACCGCAGCTCGTCCAGCATCTGATTGCGTTCCCCCATTAGAACTCTAACTTCCTCAACCGCAGCCTCTTCCCCTCCTCTCAACAACGCGGGAGGTTCTCTCCCGTAGAGTGCCTTAAATGGAGTCATTTTGATGGAGCCATGATAATTGGTATTATACCAATATTTAGCCCAACTCAACCAGCGAGGCCACTGCGTTGGTTTGGAACCTGTGAAGCATCGAAGATAGGTCTCCACGCACTTGTTCACCGCTTCACTTTGTCCATCAGTTTGCAGGTGATGGGCCAAACTCATTTTTAGCGCTGTGCCTGCTGCCTTAAAAATTTCAGACCAGAAAGCACTCATGAAGAGTCTATCTCGGTCGGAAACAATGGAACTTGGGAAACCATGAAGCCTCACAACCTCCTTCACGAACAGCTCAGCCACTTCTTTGGCTGTGTATGGGTGAGAAAGGGGGAAAAAATGTGCATATTTGGTCAATCTATCCACCACCACAAAGATGGTGTCTTTCCCGGCAGCTTTCGGAAGCCCCCCAATGAAATCCATGGAAATATCCGACCAGACGTTGGTCGGAATTGGAAGTGGTTGCAGCAGGCCGACCGGTGATAAAGTGGAGTGTTTGTTCCTCTGGCACACCTCACATTGCTTCACATATTCCATGATAGTTCCCTTCATTCCTTCCCAAAACAAAACTCCTGATATCCTCTTGTAGGTTCTAAAGAACCCGGAATGCCCTCCTATCTTCGAATCATGGAATTCTCGGAGGAATTTAGGAATCCACTTGGAATGCTTCGAAATGACTAACCGGCCATGGTACAACAGCCTCCCATTGCGCCATTCATACCCAGCTGCTGTTTCTCTCCCCTGAATCAAGTCTTGGATAATCCCTTGTAGCTTGGGATCTTGCTGGACTTCTTCCTCTATGCCTTCCCAATCTGCTGTGGACACTACTGAAACTGCTGCAAACTGAAATTTCCTGGAGAGTGCGTCAGCCACTCGGTTATCACTTCCCGCCTTGTATTTGATCTCAAAGTCGTACCCGAGCAGCTTAGTTATCCATTTTTGCTGTTCTTCTCCACCAATCCTCTGATCAACCAAAAATTTGAGGCTTTTTTGATCCGTGTAAACCGTGAATCGCCGTCCTAAGAGGTAATGTCTCCACCTTTTGATGGCCAACACGATGGCCATCAGCTCCCTCTCATACACGGATTTGGCTTGGGCCCTCTCTGAGAGTTTCTGGCTCATAAATGCTATGGGTCTGCCCTCTTATAACAGCACCGCCCCAATTCCTTTTCCAGAAGCATCGGTCTCTAAAGCAAATGGCTTGGAAAAAGATGGAATGGCTAATACCGGCACGGTCACCATAGCCTTCTTCAATTGTTCAAAGGCTGCCTGCGCGTCACTTCCCCATCGAAAACAGTCTTTCTTCAACAGTTGCGTGAGAGGCCAGGCGATGGCCCCATAGTTCTTCACAAACCGGCGGTAGTATCCGGTCAACCCCAAAAAACCCCGCAACCCTTTTAAATCCTTCAGAATGGGCCAATCTACCATGTCTTGTATTTTCTGAGGGTCTGCAGCCACCCCTTCATTGGAAATCACATGCCCCAAGTAATCAATCTTCTCTTGGGTGAATTTGCACTTCTTCTTGTTGAGGAAGAGTTTATGGCTCTGGAGGACCGTGAATATTTGTCGCAAGTGATCCCAATGATCCTCTAAACTGCTACTATAAACAAGAATATCGTCAAAAAACACCAGAATAAATTTCCTCAGGAAAGGCCTCAATACCTGGTTCATCAGTGCCTGGAAAGTGGAAGGGGCGTTGGTAAGCCCAAAGGGCATCACCATGAACTCATAATGGCCCTCATGAGTTCGGGATGCTGTCTTGGGAATGTCCTCTTCCCGCATACGAATCTGGTGGTATCCCGATTTAAGGTCGAGCTTCGAAAACACCCTTGCTTCTCCCACCTCATCCAACAGCTCTTCGATGATCGGAATGGGAAACTTGTAGGCCACCGTGATCCGGTTCAAGGCCCTGTAGTCTACGCAAAACCGCCAACCACCATCCTTCTTCTTGACTAAAATGACTGGAATCGAGAACGGGCTGGTGCTGGGCCGAATTATTCCCGAACTCAACATCTCCTCTACTATTTTCTCAATCTCGGTCTTCTGGTAATGGGGATAATGATATGGCCTAATGCGAGGAATTGCTGATCCCTCCTTCAAGATTATGGCATGATCTTGTTCTCTCTTGGGAGGTAGTCCCTCCGGTGTGCTAAATAAGTCCCCAAAAGATTGTAGAAATTGCTCAACATCTCCAGAAAAGGGTTCTGCAGGTTGGGTTTCAGTGGCTGCCAGGACAGGGGTGAGACAAAACCTTCTTCTTGATTCTTTAGCGCTTGCAAGGTAGTCTTCCAAGAGGCCTTACTTCTGCTTAGTGAAGGATCTCCCTGCAAATGGAATTCCTTATCTCCTTGCTTCCAGCTCAAAGTTAATTCATTATAATCCCCCACAAATTTTTCCAAGCTGGCCAGCCATCCTACTCCAAGAACAACCTCTGAACAGCCCAGTTTCATAACAAAAAAACTCTGAATAATTGGAATTCCTTGAATAGTCACCTGCAGTTTCTCACAGCCCTCATGTCCCCTTTCTATGGCACCATTCCTTACTTCTACTCGAAATTCCCGTACTCTTTTCACTGGCAGGGACAGTTGCCTAACCACCTCGGTGGCTATGAAGTTTGCCGACGCTCCTGGGTCTATGAGCACCATCACTTCCTGGTCCATGATCGCCCCTCTCACCTTGAAGGTTTTGTGTGTTGTCAATCCCCAAAAACTATAGGAAGACAACTGCAGTTCAACTCCTTTGGGTTCCTCCACTGGCAATTCTGACCTCTCATCCTCCTGCTCGGCTTCGTGGTCTTCTTCTTATTCTTCAATCAACAAAATCTTGTAGTGTTTCATAGGACAGACATGGGTCGGTCCCCACTTCTCTCCACAACAAAAACATAAGCCTTTCCGCTGTCGCTCTGCCCACTCCTCATCGGAGAGTCGCCGTGTTCCACTGCCTGTAGTATAGTGGTGAGTATTCCCGCCTGTCACGCGGGTGACCCGGGTTCGATCCCCGGCAACGGCGCCATTTTGACGATTGGATTTTTGACGGTTTAGAATTTCACTAATGAAATCTCGTTGTAAAGTATAGTCTCTAAACCAATCACTAATCCTTTCATACAAAAGATTGTTTGTCACAAGTAACAAACCCCTAATTTTATAAACCGAAGTATTCAAACCTCGGGTCGTTCTCCCTAGGAATTACAATAAAGTGTCTTGTTATTGGTTATGAGTTATTTTGGGGTTTTGGATAAGAAACATGAAAGATAAATGGCAAGAAAGTAAACTAATGGCTAAAAAGGTCTTGGCAAGGGTTGGTGGTCAAGGATCTCTATCCTAATCACTAACCACAATATGAGAATTGGCAAGGATTAATCTCATTAAATCATCCTCTAACTAGTAGTAAAGGAAAGTCAAATGAGCTATATCAATCCTAGTCCATAAGTCCTAACTCTCCACTAATTCAATTAGTGAGAACTAGAGTCAATGGCTCTCAATCATCAATCACTTGGACATTAGTAACTCAAGAGGTCCTAAGTTACCTTTCCAAGCCAAGAGTATAAAATCCTACTCTAAAATCCAACCAAGCATTTCATCAAACACTTAGAAGGCATAAAAGGGAAACATAGTAAATCAACAACAAGAACAAAATCTAAAAACAATTATTGAAAGGAATTAACAACACAAATCAAAAGGAACACAATTATTATGATTTACCTTGAATTGATTTGAAAGAGAAAGGAAGGAACAAAAGTGGATCTACAATCAAAGTATAAGAACAACATAAAGGAAATTACAACACAAGAATAGAGGGAGATGAATGTAACAACAAAGAATTGAAATGTAGAAGTAGAAGAAAGCAAAGATTAAAACCTAGATCTAAGAACTAATCCTAATCCTAATCCTAATTCTAGAGAGAAGTGAGAGCTTCTCTCTCTAGAAACTACTTCTAAAACTTAACTATACTAAAACTAAACTAATGGTAACTTACATCTAAGGTATGAAAAGTATATTGATTCCCCTTCAGTCCTTGACTTAAATAGCATCAGAAATGAGTTGGATTGGGCCCATAAGGCTTCTAAAATCGTTGGCTACATGTTGCATTAAGTGAACCAGATGGCAGCAACGGCGCGTGCGCGTACTTTGCGCGTGCGCGCCACCATACGTGTAGCAACTAAGGCAAATCTTATATCGTTTCGAAGCCCCGGATGTTAGCTTTCTAACCCAACTGGAACCGCATCATTTGGACCTCTGTAGCTCAAGTTATGGTCGTTTAAGTGCGAAGAGGTCGGCTTGACAGCTTTCCGGTTCTTTCATTTCTCCATGAGTTCTCCAACTTTTCATGCTTTCTTTCTTCATTCCCTTGATCCAATCTTTGCCTCCTAAACCTTAAATCACTTAACAAACATATCAAGGCATCTAATGGAATCAAGGAGAATTAGATTTAGCTATTTTAAGTCCTAAAAAGCATGTTTTCACTCTTAAGCACAATTAAAGGAGAATATACAAAACCATGCTATTTCAATGGATAAATGTGAGTGAAAGGTGATAAAATCCCCTAAAATCGATACAAGATAAACCCTACAAATGGGGTTTGTCACGCCGCCTCCCCCAACCGAGCTCGAGTTAGTGCTAGCGCGTGTGATCGAAGGGGCTCAGTTGGTGTTGGGTCCCGATTCCACTCTCACTCCGCTTCTGGAATCATGTAAGTTGGGTCGAGTCCAGTTAGGATTTTTTGGAAATCCCATGCTGATAGATCCAGGTCCCCCCGACCCGCCTCCTTTGGATCCTCCTTCTCCTTTTCTGCCCGTCGGGTTCACTCCGGAATCCTGCCAGGCACGGTTTCTCCACTCAATCGCCATGGCTCTATCCATCAACACCGGCAGATTATCAAAGCTTGCCACGTCCAGTTCTGCCTGAATCTCCCTTCTAAGGCCGTTCACAAAAATACACATGAGAGTCTCTGCCCCGAGGTTTCGTTGTGTCCTGGCCGATGCTTCAAAATCTCTTCGGTACTGTGCGACATCTTCGACTTGGCGCACCTGTAACAGCGGAGCCATTGGGTTAAGAGCTGCTTCGAGTTGGAACCTCTTTAGGAGGTCTTGCTTGAACCTCATCCAGGTATGAAAAGGAGTGTGCTCTTCCCACCATTCGAACCAGGTGAGGGCCTCCCCTTCCAAAGCCAGTGTTGCGAAATCCAGCCTCTGCGCCGTAACTACTCCGATTACCCTGAAGTAGCGTTCCATTCTCATCAACCAGCCATTCGGATCCTCCCCCGAGAATACCGGTAAGTTAAGCTTTCGAATTGGTTCGAATCTCCTCTGCCCTTCGTCTCCTGCACCGTTCCCTTCTACCCTCTCGTCATCTTACTCGTTCCTTCCACCGTCATTTTCTCCTCCGGTGTCGTTTGCACCAGCGCCTCCACCTTGGTGCTGTTGAGGTAGCCACTCCCTTATTTGTCTCAACATATTTGCTGAAAATGCCTCCAAGGATCGTTGTTGAGCTTCCTGTAACTCCTCAATCCGTTTCTCTACCGCATCCAACCTTGACTCCATGGCAGCTCGCGTGGACACCATGCACAGAACACCCAGAACCGGTGCTCTGATACCAGTTGTTAAAACTGGTATTTATTGAATGAAAATGCGGAAATTACAATAGAATAGAAAATGATAGCAGAGGAATTTCAAGAGTCCTCTTCTCTCCTAGCCTAGGCCTTTCCAAGTCTTTTCCTGCCCCAATACCTATTCGGTTCCTCCTTTTATTGCCTCACCCTCTCTCTAATCGAAATCTTCATAATGATGCAATTTCCCTGATTCTCCTCTGATTGATTCAATCAGTTATTGCCTCCTAAAATCATGCAATCCCTGATTCTCCTCTCACTGATTCAATCAGTTATTGCTTCCTAAAATAAATCAATTATTTAAATCAGTTATTCCTCCCTTTCCTTTATTATTTCGTCTAGAATAATGATAAGATAAAGGGATCATTATCTTCCCTTTTTTAGATGCCTTTATTATTTCGTCTAGAATAATGATAAGGTAAAGGGATCATTATCTTCCCTTTTTTAGATGCCTGCACTGCTGACTCAGCATTTTCCTTAGAGTATGTAACAGATTGTCATGGTCTTACAGGGGTATTTACAATTGAGAAATCTATATGCATTCTATCTTTCACCACTCAAAATTATTGAGGGTATGCAAGATCATAAGCTATATGTTATACAACATAACTGTGAGTCTGTGACTTTGTTTATTGACGATCATGACTCATCACATTGTGAACTAATTTTTTTGTCGGTTGTGCACTCAGTTTGATTAACTGAGTACTCCGATAAAAACTAATATTTTTTAGCGCAAATGAGCAGAATTTCCTCAGCTAAATGACTTGTTGAGAAAACATGGAGCGCATGGAGAGGAAGAATTGGGTCAGGCACAATTTGCACAGCTTCTCCAGTCTGTACTACAAGATCTGGAAGAGGAACTTTCTAAAAAGAATGTTGTTTATATCTACAATATTCAAATCATAAATGGCTCTAAGCTAAGACAGGTATTTTGTCCCCCTCCTTTGTGGCTACATCATGTATCTTCATTTTGTAAAGTTTGACTTCTGGCCTTCTCTCTAGTTTACAGAAGAGTAATGCATCATCATCGTGATTAAAATAAAAAAAATGAAAAAAAAGTAAAAAACGGCGTAGTAGACAATTCAATCGATTGGATAGCACAACCAATCAATTGAATTTGACAAATTCATATTGCTTTGATGACTTCAATCGGTTGGGTATCACAACCAATCGATTGAATTGTGAGTCCTCAAGTTGCTTTAAAGTCTTCAATCGATTGGGTAATATAAACAATTGATTGAATTATCAAAAACCCACATTCTAGTGATCGTTCAATCGATTGTTTCGTGATAAGCTGTAGTCCAATCAACTGAGTTATGGAAAAGCTGAAATTCAATCGATTGTTTTGTTAATCCAATCAATTGATTTTCTAAAAAACACGATTTCAGACGAATGTCATGGATCTAAGATCGATTTTTAATCGATTGGGATTGCCAAAAAGTTTATTACGATCAATAGAAGATCTAATTCGTTATTGTTTTGTTTTTTATTGTACGATCAATGGAAGATATAATTCGTTATTGTTTTTGTTTTTTATTGTTAATAAACATAATAGATGATTGATAAAATAATAATTTACAAAATAAAAAATAATTTTTATAATTAAATAAAATATATAGGATTAATTTGTAATTAAAATTAGAAAAGAACTATTTAGTAATTATTAAAAAACTTAAAAAACATGTTTTGTTATGGGATCATTTAATGGTCCAAACGTTCTGGTCCAAACGTTCTAGGACCATCAAATCTTTTGTCTGATAACTTCTATATCCAATGTTAGCCAAAATAAGTGAACAAATCAATAGAGAAAAAAACTATTAAGAAGGTTAAAACTGAAAATCTATAAATTATTTTAAAATAAGCCATTAAAGAAAAGTAAGTAGGCAATTTAAGCATAATCTTATTCATAATAGCAAAACTTTTTTTTGAGTATGCAAACTCACTACATGAATCAAGTAATTAAGTAATGGCATTTAGGATTTCGCTCAATGAAACCCTAAACCATACAAAAAATTTTCATGTTAGTGAACTGCACTAAACCAATATTAACTTGAGAAAACATAAAAGTTTAGCAAAAGCCAATATTAACTTGAGTAATAGTTTTCTTCCACTTTTCATCTTCTTTAGAAAGGATATGTTCCTGTGTATACATTTCCTTCAGCTACGTCGCCGAGATATTTTCCATGCTTGAGAGGGATCATACTCCTAAATTTTTTTCCTTTTAAGTTGTTCATAATTTTCATCAGTACATCAAAAAGAGCAAAAAAAATGACTTGACAATAACCTAAAATCAGCACACCAAACCCATGCATGCAATGTGATAAATCAGAAACAAAAAACTACTTAGTTTTTTCAAAAATATCGGCAAATTTAGAAATTCAGAAACACAATATCTCTCAACTATGCTCTATGCTTCATTTGTTGTCATAAATAACAAAGCATGGAGTTTAATGAGAATACAAAACCTACAATTTAATAAGAATACATCTATGGTAAACACTGCTAAAAAAAATAGTAAAAACTTAAAAATTTAGAGAAAGATAATTAGAATAAAATGATTAATATTGCACCAACTACATAAATAAAATTTCAACACAATAGTATAAAATCAACAAAAAGAAAAAGCATCCTAATAAGCATGACACGGAGAGCAGCAAGATATTAGTATCTACATATAAGAACAAAAAAATATACGAATATAAAAGGGAGAAACTTAGAAGATCCAATTTTATTATGTATTTATTTATTTATAATGAAAAATTACCTCCAATGTACTTTTTTTTAAACCAAAAATAAAAGACTCGAACCCGCAATCTCTTAATTGAGTATGGAGAGACTATGCCATTTAAGCTATTATTTATTGGCTCCAATGTACTTCTATTAGAAGTAACATTCATCGAATTTATCATCACCTATAATGTTATTCAAATTGTCTGTAGGACAGAACCCATAAATAATCAATAAGGTAACAATTTTATTGTGCAAGAACATGAAAAACAAAAGGATATATTTTTAGTTTTTGTTTTTGAAATTTTAAATAGAAAGATGACAAAAACGGTCTCGGCTTTTTCCAAAATTTCCTACACAATGTTTTAAATTGGAAACAGAAAACAAATACCCTCAGTTAAATTTATAGAAAAACAAAAGAGAACAGGTAGTATGAATTGCTCAGATTTAATGCTTTTATTAAGTAATATTGCAATAGTAAACTTTTCCGTTTGAACATTTAAGTCAACCATTTTGATTAAACAGAAGAAAAATAGATGTACTAAAAAATATATATATGGTGCTTCAATTCATTGACTGATACCAGAAGACCATAAGCCAAAAGGAACTGCATTACATCTGGACCATTTTTTTTAATAACACTTGCAGTGCTAATTTTATTTGAGAAGCATTTTAAAGCCACTTCAAGTGTTGCATGATTAGGATAGCCATTTGCCGACCAGAAGGCCACAATTATGCATAAAATAAACAAAATTAAATAGAGATTATGAAACCTCTAGCTTACTATCAGTTGAAGCTTCATTTCAGAAGTAACAATACATAATGTTAGGGAAGTAAATTTTCAAACAATCTAGTTGCTGATTACCTTAGTCATGTATTTCCACAGATACTATTTCCACTTTCCATTTTGGTTCACTAAAGGTCTAATCATGTTCAATAAAAACAGAACTATTAATGATTACCCAATATTCCAAACAACCACAACTATATAAAAATGTTTCAAATTGGGATAACATAAAGAGAAGCTAAAAAATTTGACACAAACCCATATTGGAATTACTCCACAACAACCGATTCAGCTCCTGGGAGAACTGCCTTGCTCCAGCAAATGCCTCTGGCTTCAGCACCAAAGAGAACCGCCTCATCTTCATTTTCTATACAAAAAAAAATTGTAACTGCAATATGATACAATTAAAAAAACATAATATCATCTAATTTCACATGGAGGAAATAAGAAGGCATAATCATCAAGTTAAATACTATGTTCACATTTAATGTTAGAGAACATAATTATTCATCAAGAAAAACAGAATAGTAGCATATGGATATTCTGAATTCGTATCTTAATAGAACTAATTAATTCCTTGCCCTTTATGAAACACACAGAGATCTGATGTTAAATCTTTTTAATATGGCTTGAAGAAAACATTATTCAACCTTATATAAATTTATTATACTATGTAGGAATCCAAAAAAGAAACAAAATAGAAGTTACTTTATATAAGAAACCAAATTTTATATGATAGAGTGAAATGGTGCTTTGTGGATACTGTGCTAAAGAAGATGGGCTTTGGTAGAACTTGGAGGGCATGGATAAGGGAGTGTATTAGATCTGCATCTATCTCGATTCTGGTAAATGGGTCACCATTGAAACCTTTTAAGATGGAGAGGGGACTCTGTCAAGGCGACCCATTATCACCATTTTTGTTTATTCTGGTGGTTGATGTGCTTAACAGAATGATTGGGGAGGCGGTTAGGAACGGTCGAATATCTCCACTCTTAGTTGGTAGAGATAATATAGAGTTATCACACTTACAATTCGCTGATGACACTATATTATTCTGTCTGCCGGAGGAGGAGACAGAGAGAAACTATCAGAGGCTGTTAAGGTGCTTTGAAATTATGTCTGGTTTGAGCATTAACTTTGAAAAATCCAACTTGATACCAGTGAACTGCAGCCAGAGGTGTGTAAGACGAATGTGTCAGCTACTGGATTGTCAGGAGGCGACCCTACCGGTGAGGTATCTTGGTATTAGTCTAGGAGCAAACCCGCAGTTGGTAAAAACTTGAAAGCCGGTTATAGATAAGGTGGAAGAGAAACTCAACTTGTGAAAATCAAATATTCTAAGTAAGGCTAGGAAGCTGGTACTCATTAAGTCGATAATCAATAGCCTGCCTATTTACTATTTGAGTTTGTACAAGATGTCAAATGCGGTTGCTCGAAGAATCATCTCTCTACAGAGGAGGTTCTTCTGGGGAAAGAAGGATGGACGACCTGGAATGGCTCTTGTGATGTGGGAGATGATCCAGACACCTAAGAAATTAGGATGATTGGGGGTGGGTGATGCGGTAATTCGTAATGCGGCTTTACTGTTTAAATGGTGGTGGCGCTTCTCAAAGGAGGATTGTCCCCTATGGAAGAAGATTGTGTGCTCCTATAATAGCTTGAACCTAAATCATTTGCTGTCAACTTAGAAACTATCAGAAAGAGGAGACCCGTGGAGAGACGTATGCAGGTACACATAAAGGAGTAACATGTAAGGCAGAAGATGATTGATGGCTTTGCTATAGAAGTAGGGGATGATAGATCTACCAGATTTTGGGAGGATACATGGCTCTAAGTGGGGAAGTTGAAAGACTCCTTTTTGAGACTTTTATTGATTTTAAAAAAAAAGAATCAGTAATTGGAGATTGTGGATTCTGGGATGGGATTGAGTGGGTTTGGCACTTCCAATGGAGGAGGAAACTACGTCAATGGGAGATAGACACCTTAGACCAGATGCTTCATGTCTTGCAATCTGTTAAATTGATAGCAGAAGTGCAAGATAGAGTGGTGTGGAAATCTGACAACGAAAGCGTTTATTCGACTAACTCATTTGTGTAGGTTTTGCAGGAAGAGACTCTGGATGAGGAGCTTCTGAGATTCAGATTCACAAAGAAAATTTGGAAAGGTTAGTTCCACCTCGAGTCGAGTTATTCACTTGGTTTGTTTTGGTAGGCCGGGTCAATACAAAGGATCGGCTAAAGAGGTACAAAATGATAATGTGTGCGTGTTGTGCAAGAAAGATGTTAAAAATATTCAACACTTATTTGTTCCTTGTGAGTACTCTTGGCAGGTGTGGTGTGTATACATCTCAGAATTTGAACAGGTGTCGATTGCCCCCGATACTTTGAAAGAACACTTTGAGAGTTGGAGATCAATGCCGATGAGAAAAGAGAGGCGCAAGTTTTGGCTAGTTGGGTTCTTCTCAACTATATGAAACATTTGGTTGCGACAGAATAATGTCATATTTTAGAGCAAGACAACAGGAGTCGTAGAATGTGTGGGTCAAACATCTTCATGTGCTGTAGAGTGGTGTGGTAAATAATTCTTGTTATTGATATTTGTGATAGATTAGTTCTTAATATGCCGAATTGAGGAGTAACATAGCTTAGAAAAAACAAATCCTTTGTTAGGAACATATATATATATATATATATATGGTGCCATCTCTGGTGGCCCTTTATGTTCAGTGGCTATGCTAGTCAGTGGCTATGCTAGCTAAAAGCCAGAGACCAATCAAAACGTGACAGGTAAAAGATAGAATTGCAGCTGACTAAGGATTTGACATGGTTAAAGACACGGTAAATTTTCTAATAAAGCACGGTGAATTAGTTAGGAGGAGTTAATTACTAGCCGATGATTTTTTTCTTGGACAATGTTTGGACTGGGCAGCCCAATCCGAGCCGGACTTGGATCTATAACTTGTTCCCCACCTAAGTCCAGATTGGCAACTCTCTTCATCTTCAACATTCTTCATCTTCCTCCTCAAGGTTCCGTCACATTGCGGTCCTGCATGGAGTTCTGCGCTGCCGCCTGTCCTTGCACGAAGCTCTTCCACGACGCCGCCTGTCCCTGACTGTTGCTGTGCTGCTGCAAGATCGTATGAATTGGCACACGTTTCTCACCCGTTGTGGTCCTTCCATGGCCGGCCAGTGCTAGTTTCGGGGCATACCCGTTGTTTTAATATTATATATTTTCGGAATAAACTAATCTGTTAGAAGGTTTAAAATCCACACTGAACTCAAAAAATTAAAGTCCAGACAAACCCAACCTATTATCTTCTTCAATCTCTTCCTCCCAACTAAAGAGTGGATCATTGCCGAAGTGCCCGCATCCTCCTCCTCAAGTCTTAGCTGAAGACAGAACCATATCGTTTCATCCCTTCAGGGCACTGTTCAGCGCAGACTCTCAAACTATAACTATCAGCTCCTTTTCGTTTCTCATGTCCAGAGATTAGAGTCTCAACCTCATTCAAAGTGAAGTTTGAAGACATAGAGTTTGTTGGTTTGTTAGAGAAGGATGAAGACTTTATGAAAAGACCCCTTGTTAACTTAAGTTAGATTAAATTTCTAGTACTCTATAACAGCTAAATTTGGTGCATTGCTTCTTTGGCTTGGGGTTGGACTTGCCCAAAAGAAAACAAAAAGGCTATCCAAGATGAAGGCGACGATGCAAATTGGTGACAATGGCCACGGGAAAGATGAAGGCGACGATGCAAATTGGTGGCAATGGCCACGGGAGGATTGGCTATGAAAGGTGATAAAGGGACAACTACAATTACCTTTTTAACCTTTGGTCATTAATAAATATTTAAAATTATTTCTGGTAAAAATATTTTAGTTACCTATCTTGGATTAATGATGATGATTAACTTTATAATTACAAATCTAACTATTATAGAAATATTCATTCAATTGGAGCCAATATGTCACACATGGCTAAATTGGTTACTTGACCCGGGGCCTCCTCCATCCACACATAGTTTGGAGTGGTAATTGCCAATTGGGCTTGTAAATCTCATTAAATTAGTAAATAATTAGTTGATAAATTAATTCTTGATAAAGAAGATTAGAAATATGAATATTATATCAAATTAGGATATAACTCATCGAAACGAAAATTTTGACACTAATTTTAAAGAAATTGGTCTAAGATTGAAACGAACAGGGCCGAACCGAATTTAAACCAGGCTCGTGAGCCCAACCGGGCCAATCTTTTAAAGAAATGCAGGGTCGGCAAGATGAAGCCAATGCTGAAAGGGTCTAAACTTCTGTCTTAAAATGCTACATTTCACTGTCAAAAAGAAAAAGATGAAAATGAAAGAATTATTTAATTAGAAGTTCCAATACATTTTGCAAATAAAATTTTCACCCAAAAAATTATGTGATATTTTTAAATAGTATAATTCAAAGAAAGGAGTGTACTTTTAACCCCTTTTTTGTTTCAAGAATAAGGTTATAACCTTTGTCATTGGAAATTGAAATTACAAAAAGATAAAAGAAAATGTAGGAAATGAAAATTATAAAATGGTGCCTCATGGAATAGAATTCATGATTATTTGCAGAAGAATGAAAAATTCTTCATCTAAATAAACATATATACTCGTCAGTGTTAAGATCGCAAATGCTGCCAAGTGCTAACACAGTTTGGAATGCAATATCAAACCATCAAGTGACAAGTCAGAATAAGAAATTCAACAGGAGAAAACATTACGACAAAGGTCCAGATACCAATGGGATGAACCTAGTTACCAACAAACAGCAGCATATATGCATTGTTTTTCATTTTATAATTAATACTATGACAAGTAATTTATTTAATCCCGGATAATAAAGACAAAAAAGTAGTAGAGTTGAAGAAAAGTGCTCGGCAATTGAAAATGAGAATAAAGATAGAAATCATAGGATTAAAGAGGCAGAAGAAGCATAAATTAAAGCAACACAAACTCGAGAAAAATTATAAACTGATCCAGACACATAAGTGCACGTCAGGGAAACCAACTTTCGATTAAGAAGGGCCGTTCAAATTTCCAATAAAACATGAACAATATAAATTCAAAGTATCTGCCTACTACACTTACATACCTGCTAATATATACCAAACTAAGAATCTATTGTTCCTCAAACACAAAAAGAATTTGTACACAGACTACTGGATGTGAACTGGCGACGACCGTGCAAACTGGCTGCAGCGGCGAGATGTGCAGTCTGCAGAAGCGTTGTGCAGTGGCGAAAGAAGACAGACTACCAAACACGTGAGCAACCCTAGCAGAATATTTTTTTTTTTTTTATCACAAATTATGTGCAAGGGATAAATGTAAAATTACAAACTTACAGAAACAGAAAATGAGAAAACAGAAAAAAGAGGGTTCAATTTGAAATATTACTTCTAAAATCCGTGGCCAAAATAAGAAATAAAACTTACTAATTCTATAGTTTTGGCAAATTAAACGAATCAAATAAGTAAGCTTCATAGTGCTCTCACTCTTTCAGGTGGAAGCACTGTTCAATTCAACGCATTCCCTTTTACGATACTCCACTTAGATTGCAAGAAAAGAATGTTGTCATTGTTCTCTTCCTCACAAATCAAATTTAGGTATGCTTTTCAATTCCCAAATTCTTTTCCCCACTCCCCTCTCCGTCTTTGCTTCCCTTCAACTTCATCCCTACACTCTCACTCTCAGCCCCAATCACTTGATGAAGCTGTTGATTCCTTCACTCGCATGCTCTCTATGCGTCGCCCTCCATCCATCATCCAATTCACCAAGATTTTGGGATCTCTTGCCAAGACCAACCATTTCCCCACCGCCATTTCCCTTTTTCAGCAATTGCAAGCCAGGGGAATTGCTCCCAACTTATTTACTTTGAATATCTTAATCAATTGTTGCTGTGGCATGGGTCGTATGACGCTTGCTTTCTCTGTATTGGCCAAGATTTTCAGGATGGGTTTTCAACCAGATACAGTGACATTAAATACAGTCATTAAAGGTCTCTTTCTCTGTGGTAAGGTTGAAAAAGCACTGCACTTTCACCACACAATGCTGGCTCAGGGATTTCACTTCGACCAAGTCAGTTATGGGACGTTGATCAATGGGCTCTGTAGGACCGGACACACATCAGCTGCTATTCAAGTGTTGAGAAACATCCCACGACATGGAATTGTTCCTAATGTCATCATGTACAACGCAATTATTAATAGCTTCTGCAAGGTTACCTTTCTAAGTGAAGCTTTTCATTTATATTCTGAAATGCTTGCTAAGGGAATTTATCCTAATGTTATCACGTACAGCACTCTAATTTATGGATTGTGCCTTGGGGGTCAACTAAAAGAAGCCATTGATTTACTGAATCATATGATGCTGAAAAACATTACTCCCGATGCTTGTACCTATAGTACTTTGATTGATGGGCTATGTAAAGAAGGAAGGGTCAAAGATGCTAAGAGTGTGTTTGTTATCATGATGAAAAAAGGTGTGAAACCAGAAGTGTTTATTTATAATAGCTTAATGGATGGATATTGTTTGGTTAATGAGGTAAACAAGGCAAAATATGTATTCAACACAATGGCCCAAAGTAGTGTGTCGCCTAATATTTGTAGTTACAATATCATGATTAATGGTTTGTGCAAAAGTAAAATGGTCGATGATGCCTTGAATCTCTTTGAAGAGATGCATTGCAGGAACTTGGTTCCGGACATGGTTACTTACAATACTCTAATTGATGGCTTGGGAAAATCAAGGAGAATCCTTTGTGCTGTGGAGCTTCTTAAAAAGATGCATGATAGAGGTCAACCTGCTGATATAGTCACTTACAGTTCCTTGCTGGATGCTTTGTTCAATATCAAACAACATGACAAGGCACTTATATTATTCAAGGAAATGAAAGAGAGTGGCATTGATCCAGATATATATACATACAACATACTTATAGATGGCCTGTGCAAAAGTGGAAGAATTAAAAAGGCAGAAGAGATATTTGAAGATCTTTTGATTAAAGGCTATCGTCCAAATGTGCGGACATACACCATTATGATCAATGGGCTTTGCAAAGAGGGTCTGCTTCAGGAAGCATTGGCACTCATGACAAAAATGGAAGACAGTGGTTGCTTACCAGATGCTGTGACTTATGAAACAATCATTCGTGCTCTATTTGAAAACGGTGAAAATGATAAAGCTGAGCAACTTCTTCGTGAAATGATATCTAGAGGCCTATTGCAACGATAAAAGTAGATGAGATTCTTCTTGTTAGACATCACAAAATGTTGTTTGTATCTCTTTCTTAATTTGTGTTTTATTACCTTCTTCAGGATCATCTATCCATTACATATTAATGCCTTTAGATCTTGACATGATTGTTACTCTTTATTCTGCTTTATCCACCCTAAGCGTCTGCTTTGTCATTGCTTATTTTATAGCATTTTCAGTGACTAGATGGTTGTCATACGTTTCTTGTGGGCATCTATCATTATTTCCTTTTTCTTTTTTGTAATTATATAAATGCATTGATGTTAATTTTTCACTAAGCTGAAATGGTTCTGATTTCATCATTGAAAGGGAATCACGTGTTTATTGTGAAGCTTTCCTGCACTCTTATTGTCTTTCAATCTTTTCATTTCCCCCCATGCAGCACAAACTGGCTGATGTAGCTTTAGATGAAATCTCAAAATGTTATTTTGCAAACATCTTCTCATTTTTCTGTGTTCATGCAGTTATACCTGAGGCATAATGTACCAAAACAATTAACATGACAAAGAAGGTAACTGATTTTCTTGTTATATAGAGTAAATAAATTTTGCTATTAATTCAAGGTACAAATATCCGTGGGTAACAAAACCAAGCTTGATTGATTGGCAATTTGGCATATATAGAACAAAGGAAAGATAATATTAGGAACAAAACCAAGCTTGATTCGACTGCATTCTCTTCCTCTTCCTTTGATCCATTATATGCTGCTGTGGATCTCCCTCAGAGCCAGAGCCAGAGCCAGAATAGCCTCCGCTAATTGGAGAAGCCATAACTATATATCTATCTATCTATATATATATATATTACTAACTATTTGATTTTGAATTTTGATGGTAAAATGGTTTGAAATGAAAAAGGAGAAAGCTGGGAATATTATGAATGAAGAATGAAGGGCTAGTTCATGAGAAAACGTAGAACCAGTAAAGGAAAACAACTGAGAAAGATTGAACCAAATGACTGCGGCGTCTTAGAGTTGAGTTGATTGTGAAGCCAGAGAGGAGGATCTCACAGATTACTGGAGACATTCTTGGTGATATCTCTCTCAAATTCAGACATACATAACTGCATGTATGTATATGAATATGATGATTATGATGAACAAGAATAGAACAAAGCTGAGGTTCTGTTAATCAATAATTAAGATGGTTGCTGATGATGGATTAGATGGTATGTATGTATCTATATTTTTGAGGCAGAGGTAGAACAATTGCTCTCCCCAAGCCCCAGCTAGGAAGGGTTGCACATCAGCCAGGGGGATAATCATGGACCACCCGCTTAGCAGTTTCGTCAACAAAGGGCTGCCATCCTGCCAAGTAGAAGGAGATAGTCAATAGCAGTCAAACGGACCTGTGGAACTGCGATTCAAACTTCAAAGTTTAAGGATTTTGATCAAACACCAGCATCTTGTGCAATCTCCAAGTACCCAATAGAGTAGCAAGAAACATTTGCACAGGTTAATGCTCACAAAAGTTGGAACACTTCATCATCAATTGCATGTTCCCATATAGTCATGTTAAGAAAAATAATAAACCTATAACTTTACAATAAAATGAGAAATTTTGGTGATATACTCAAGCTTTTAAGTTCGAATCTCATTATAGTTAAAATATTGTGTTAAGAAACAATTATATGATCAATCTGATTTTAATGAAGTTTATTCACTTCTTTTTGTCATACTGATCTTACAAAGACAAGTTGTATGCACATATTATGTTACAAGATTAATAATGGCTTATTAGATTTTATCATGGTAATTTTATATGATAGGAATTGTTCAGTGGGGAGTATTTTGACTTGTTAGCTGAGCTAAACTTGTTGGTTGATGGCTTGATAACTTTCATCTTTATGCTGGCTCTACCATAGATCAAATGATTCATTTGAAACGTTCTTGAAGTTATCATGAAAAACATTGTTCCATTTGTTTGTTTGTTTTCTTTTTTCAGGGAAAAAAATCGACATTAAAAATTTTGAAAAAAAGGCAGTTATTATTTGTTTTTTGAGGGGTTTTCTTTAATGTAGAAATAGAAAATAACTAGTTTTTCTAAAAAAAATGAAATATATAAAGAACTGAAAACAGAGGGTTCAATTTGAAATATTATTACTAAAATCTGTTCCCCATTCTGCTCTCCCTCTTTGCTTCCTTTCAACTTCAAGCCTACACTGTCACTCGCAGTCCCAATCACTTGATGAAGCTGTTGATTCCTTCACTCGCATGCTCTCTGCGTCGTACTCCATCCATAATCCAATTCACCAAGAGTAGAGTTTGAAGAAAAGTGCTCAGCAATTGAAAATGAGAATCAAGCTAGGATTAAAGTGGCAGAAGAATATTGTTCCTCAACCACAAAATGAACAATATAAAATTGATGCAGACACATAAGTGCATGTCAAGGAAACCAACTTGTGAATATCAAGGCAGTTCAAATTTCCAATCCAACATGAACAATATAAATTCAGTATCTGCCTACTACACTTACATACATGCAAATATGTACCAAACTAAGAATCTATTGTTCCTCATACACAAATCTGTTGTTAGCAGACGAACTAATGAGACTTACCTAATCAAGTGGAAATGTAGATTTTCCTCTTTCCGTAAGTTTGTAGTGACTAGTAAGCATGCAATGCTTTCATGTGTTCAACCTTTATGATATATGCTTTACCTACTATGCAGATGCTGAAGATAGTAGTGAATCATTATGGACATGCATATGTGATACCAATGATTTCCCTAAAGTGGCAGTTGGTGGCTGTAGCTCTAGTTACTTTAATCCTGCAACTGCATCTAGGGTATCTTCCTTTTTCCTTTTTGCTTCCTTCTGCTAGTATGGCTTTGCATACCATAATTTGAAACCCTTTGCTTAATTTTAGTTATGTAGATTTAAATAATGATATGAAACCCTTTATTTTCAACATATTTGATTTCATGGCGACTATAACTAAATGGTGATGATCAGTATATAAAATTATAAATTCATTTTGTGTTTGAGGAACAATAGATTCTTAGTCTTTATGTATTAGAAAGCATGTAAGTCTAGTAGGTAGATACTGAATATTACTAGCTTAGACTATACGAGATGTGGATATTACGTTGAACATATTGGATTGAAAATTTGAAATATGAGATATGCAGTTGAGCGGTGTTAAGGTAGTTCGAGGCAGGTGCTGTGCAGCTGTTTGTGTAAGATCAAGCTTTGCACTTTTAGTTTTGTTCCATTTATATCTTTGTACCCTTTATTGCTGAGATTGTTAATTCATCCATCAGTGGCATTTATTTTTGTACTTAAAGATTGATTAATAAATATGATGATAGTTGCTGAATGACAATTTTAAGTGCATTTAGGTGAGGGAATGATGAGGAGTTTATGTGAATCCATTGGTGGATATCAAAGATTGAAAGTGTTAAACATCACATGCTGATGCTGATGCTGATGCTGCTGCTGGAATTGACATATAATTCATAGTCGATGGCATTGCCTTAATTTGTTGTTGTTGCTGGAATTCATATAATCCATTTAGCTTTTTCATTTATCTCGACGGCTTATTAGGCGAAATGCTCTTTTGTGAAAAAATTATAGTTAAAGAATTATGTATGATTTGGTACGGTTTAATTATATATATATCTTAATAACATTTAAATGTTACATATTAAAAAAAATTACATATGATATTTTCAATCAGAATATGAATGAAGTTAAAAAATATGGTTCGAAATAATCTACATTTCGCATAACAGGGGAAAAAGAGAAAATAAGAATGAACTTATTTAAGAAAAATAAATTATTGGATAAATTAATGATAAATGATTCAGTAATTTGACTATGAAAAAATAAAGAAATAGTAAGAATATTAAATAGTGTCTTCACTAGCCTAACCAATTCGTATGCTATGCTTCTATCTTGTTCTTACGTTTAAAATAAGGTATGTAACAGGTTGATTGAGCCATTAATTTAGTAAGATCACGAATACTATTTTCTGTTTGATTTTTTTTTTAATGGTGAAACACAAGGGTTTTTTTAATAAATAAAAAGAAATCATATTAACTCTTAAATATTTTTTCAATTTTTTGCTGTTTTAAATATTCACTAACAATTTCATAGGCAAACTATACTATAGGTATAGACTGTGATATAAAATCTTATAGTGCACACACTGCAAGCGCAATGGTGGTAGACGTTACTATTGCATAGTTGATCAACATGGGAATGCTTGGAATTAAGAATGTTCGAAAAATTAGGTATCGGTACATTTCATTGTACGCCATAAGGAATATTCAATATAATGTATTGTGCCTAAAAAATGATGATCATGTGCAGGTTATATTCGATTGCCATGGAAAGATTATGATTGAACAAGTGATGAAACTTTACATTAAGTTGGTGGACATTGGCAATAGTTCTTCTTCTTCACCTGCAGTCCCAACTTCCAACAGATTGTGTAGTAGGACCTAGTTAGGTGGAAAGAACCGAATCCCATACAAGAATTCAGTCTTCTCTGCAAATGTTGAATCTGATGTTGATTTAGTTTCTGAAGAGTTCAAATAAGACGAGGAGTGAGTCCAATCTGATTTTGAGAGTAATAGCGATGACGATATAGAGTTTGTCCCAGAAACTCAACATATATTGTCACCACCGTTATCACTTCCTAGCAGAGCCCAAGTTCCAAACTATTATTTGTCAGTAGACCAAGATGCTATGTAAGTGAAGCCGATGCATTTCGGTTAGAGGGAGCTTACGACTATAAAACAGATGGAAGCGTGGAGTTGAGGGTTGGCCATAGATTCTACAGTCAAGAGTCTGTTCGCCATCAAGAACTACAACATTTGTTGGAGTGTAGAGTATCAGGAGGTTGAATATGATTATTTGAAGTATCATTGTCGGTGCAAATATTATGTTGTAGGTTGTCGGTGGAGCATTCAGATTGGATATTGACAAAATCTCGGTTATTGGGATGTTCATAAATACGAGACTATGCATACGTGCTTGGCGCCAACAATGTCTCAAGATCATTCAAATTTCGACAGCAACCTTATCTGCAGAGTTATCTTTTCCATGATAGAAAGTAAATTTTTTAAATTTTTCGTCTATTTTTGAAAAAATGGTTACATGTTGATCATGTTATGGTTGTAAGATTTCTAAAAATGGTTGATACATTAATCAGTTTAGGTTATCCTTCCGTTCCAATTAGAGTACTACATGGGTCAAGTGGTAGTGAAATAGAGCTATATATTTAAGTAGTCGTACCGGAAGGTTTGGATGGCAAAGCAAAAAGCAATTGCTCAAACCAATGGGGATTAGGAAGAGTTGTACAACCAACTTCCAAGGTTGCTAAATGCAATTAAGCAATGTTTGCCTCGTCTAGTTCATGATATCAAGCTTGTGCCACATTATGAAGGTGTGCTTCGAAACTTTGGTTCTATGCAGTTTGATAAGGTATTTTGGACATTTTCTCCCTACGTTGAAGCCTTCAAGTATTTTAAACCTCTAGTATCTATTGATGGCACACTTTTGTATGGGCGATACGAAAGGGTTGTTAATGGCCATTGCACAAGACGTCAACTCAAACATTCTTTCCATTGCTTTTACATTGGTTAAGTAAGAGTCAACAGAGTCTTGGTCATTCTTTATAAGGAATTTGCGACAGCATGTGACTCCCTAAGAAAATAGTCTTGCCATATCTGATAAAGCTAAAGGCATACATGCCGCAATGGAAGAAGAGGGTAGTGGATGGCATCCTCTAGGGGAATATCATGCTTATTGTATCTGTCATATGGATGCTAATTTCATAAATCAGTTCAAGTGTAAAGAAGGAAAACGAGCCTTGATCAATGCATCATATTCCCTAAATGAGGAGCAATACTTGGCAAGTTGGCATACATGAGAGCGCTAAGAGATCTCGAATTGGAATTTGCGAACGTGGACAAATACGATTTGCAAAGAGGTCTGGCTGGAAACACTGTGATTCTGGCTAAAGATTTGGCCACATGATTACCAACTTATCTAAGTGCATCATCAATATTGTGCTAAGGGGGACGCATAACCTTCCCGTCGTAACCATTGTTCAGTCCACGTATATGCGGCTGCAAAACTTGTTTATTAGGAATGGCCGACAAACATTTGCTAAACTTAGTCGGAGTAACATGTTTTCATAGTACTTAACAAAAAATATTCAAAAAAACATAGATGTTATTTCCAAGATGGCCGTGCACAAATGCAATCTTTTTTCTTCCGTTTTGTTGTCGAGGAAATGGAGTTGGTTGATTGATTTTACCCATGCACATTTAAGGTTTATTTGGACATTAATAGTTGCGACTGCTGGCTCTTTCAAGCTATCTATTATCCATGCGATCATGTTCTAGTGACATGTGCTTTTGCAAGACTCGATTAGACCAGGTTTGTTCATCTAGCGTATCGCATGGAGAGCGTATTCAAGGTATATGAGATGAAGTTTCCACCTATCCCTAATGAGCAAGCTAATGTCCGTGGGGCCTCTTGAAGAGCATCATCCAACAACACATGTAATAGGTGAGTGTTGCGTTGTGACAAGAAACGACTACAACACATCTGGGATCACCATGTAAAATAGTCTTGCGAAGGTCGTAGGTTCATCGTGGGTAACACTATCGTCTGTCGCAGAGGCTCAAAACGGTCTCTTCATGAAAAGTATCACAATGCAAGCTCCATCAACCACCATTCATCCTTTAGTCTGAGGGTCAAGGTAAGTAGCCCGTCAATGTTTACCAGCAGCTCCGGTATATGTTGTGTACCCCTGAATTGTTGAATAACTCAATCTAGGTGATGGAACTTGACAAAATGAAAACAGATCAAAAACACAACTATAGTATGCGTCAGCTTCTCTTTGTTGCTATGCACCCACTGAGGAATGATATCGTACAACGGCTATATGTTATAAGGCGTCCACCAGAACTACAAAGAACATACACACATATTTAGGTCAAAATAGTGATGAGCATAAATAAACATAATTTACTAAATACTTTATATGTAAACTTAAGTATCCTATCATAAGGGACCAAGTCCAATTGCTGCCTCCATTGCAATAGCCTCTGACTCATGTCATCTCTATGCTGTTGTGGTGGCCCAACCAACTTGCAGATGCAAAACAAAATAATATGTTCAGTAACAAAATAAAAAATAGCAACTACAAGAAAAAGCATTGTATACCTAAAGACCTCGCAGATAATGAAAAATCCACCATATCCCTACCTTGAGGGCACCAATCCAGAAATCTGTGGTAATTCCAAGAAAGCATAGGTGGGTTGCACCAAGCCAAGTTACTCATTGATAGCCATGCATAAACAGTAGTAGGTCCAGGCGAGCATAATAGAACCCCACGAGTACTGCTTGCATCTCTCAAAATCAACAATCAATGAGATCCATCTAGCATGTACGATGCTACTAGATTTATCTGTCATTAGTAGCCCACCGATCAATCTAAATATGTAACAACGTGCATAGTGCCAGAGTACATCTGGTGCAGTGTCGGCAGGTAGCTGTATCAAATGAGCCTTCAACTATGTCATCTTAATGGTGAAAGACTCGGCGTACTGCACACCCTCCACGGCTCTCGACGCAGTGACTACACTCTAAGTGCCTCCTCAACCATCTCCCATGTGTCATGACTATAATAAGTCTGAAAATCTCGACTGCAACCACCTACTAACTCCCCATGTGTCTGCGAGCCAAGGTAATAACCAACATCATGATAGGTGATAGTACACTCACTCCATGGCATGTGGAACGAATGGGTCTCCAAATGCCATCTCTCAACAAAGGCCGACAAGAGTGAGTTGTCGAAGTGAAAATCTCTAACTTGAGCCGCATGGGCGAAACTAGCGTCCTCTAAATAGCGCAACAACACATCAGGCGGTCTTTCCACTCCTTAGTCCCTATTCCTCCATGGAAATAGGACTCGTCGACTCTATGTAATTCGACATTAAGTTCAATTTAAACGACCACTCATCTCAATCATAATAAACTACAATAGTTATCCTAAATTCAAAGATTTCTACATTATATTTTAACCAATGTTACTAATAATACCTATTATATAAAGCATCTCTAAAACACTATCAATTATAAATCAACATTTATCTCATTCATAATAATTTACAATATGTGTAGTCTAAATCCAAAGATTTCTATGTTAAGTTTAAAAGTCTCCCTAATTTATATATTATAAATGTCTATTCCCTAATATATTAAACTAATCCTAAACTTATAACTACTAATTAACCAACTAATAACTATATTATAATAAACAAAAAAATTAATTTAAATTCTAACTTGATCATCATTGTGGTTCGTGATATGTCTACCTTCATTCAAATGGTTGATGTCGTTACTCCGAATCATTGCAACAAAAGCTCTTTTACTTCTTTCTTTTTTTTTTCTCCTTCTTTCTCTCTCAATTTTCTCTCAAATTCTCCAAAACTCAAAACTAAACAAATGGTTGCAATGTAACCCGCAAGGACTACTTGCGTTGTTATATAGTAGTCCCAACGATTTTGTAGGCAGCACATGCGCTATAGTGGAGGAGTCGCTTTACCTCTATTCCGTTGGTATGGGTTGTGCAATAGCGTTCTTTTTCTATTGCGTATTCCTTAATTGCGAAATAGTCTCTGCCAGTAAAATTACCATATAATACTTAAAACGGTAAAAAATTGAAAAAAAATGTTTAAAAGAGTTAATATAATTTATTTATTTATATATAAAAAACTTGAAACACAATTACTAATACTATTTCTTTTTGGTTTTTTGAGGGTGAAACTCAGTTATTAATATGTTTAAGGGTGGAGAAAGAATTTTGGAAAGTAAAGACTTATAGAAGTAAATGTAAAATTACAAACTTATGAAAACTGAAAACAGAGGGTTCGATTTGAAATATTACTACTAAAATCTATGGCCGAAAATAGATAATAAAACTTAAGATAAAACACACAATTAACCCAAACCCAACTCAATATTACACAATTCACCCAAATAAAAAAAACGTTACATGAATCTCCCCAATTACCTCTTTATGTAAATCGAATGAGTCAGACTAGATTTAGTTACTCTATGTAAATCGAAACAAAGTAGTTCGATTTATATATACATATTATCCTAGTAAATCTAATCACCCTATTTCAATTTATCCTGTCTTAGTAAATCTAATCGATCTGTTTTGATTTAGCTCTGATATTATCGTTATATAATTCAAATAGTATTCATTAGATTTACAGAGACAAAACTAAATATAATCAACTTAGTAAATTATTATAAATTTTTTTATATAATAATGTTAATGTTAAATAGTTAATATTTTAATATTATTAAAAAATAGATATAAAAATGAGCATATAGAAATAAATTTAAAAAAATATATAAAAAGTTTAAGTGTACAATATTAAATTAAAAAGAAAAAAAAATATTAAAATCAAAATTCAATCCAAAACACACACTAAGTATTCTGTTACAGTTGACAAGGATTTTTAACGTGCACTAATTGAACACATAACAAAATTTTGGTTTCTTTTATTTAACAAATGATGCCCCAAACATATTTTAATTAGCATCTCATCAATTTGTTGTTGTGGTGGCTTTACTTGATTATTTTACCCTCTCATTTGTTTTTCTCAAAAAAATATTATTTTTATGTTTTTCAATTAGTTTCTTTTTCATCATGTACAATATCTGTCATATTTTTAAAAAATTTGTCAGTTACAATTAGCATGAATTCAAACAGAACAACAATAATTTTAGTCTCTTAAAATTTTAAAGAATTATTGATATATAAGATATGTGTTTGATCAAATAAAAAATTTTATTTGGTTAAATAGTTTTATATGTAAATATTTTTAAATATATGATGGATTTAAGTTTTAATTATTTTTTTATTAATATTTGTACTTAATCAATTTAATATTGTACACTTAAATTTTTATATTTTTTCAAATTAATTTCTATATGCTTATTTTTATATTTACTTTTTAATAATATTAAAATATTAACTATTTAACAGTAACATTGTTATATAAAAAATTTATAATAATTTTTTAGGTTGATTAGATTTAGTCCTATCTTTATAAATCTAATTAGTACTATTCAAATTATATAAAAATAATATCATGACTAAATTGAAACAGGCTAATTAGATTTATTAGGACGTACTAAATCGAAATAGGATAATTAGATTTACTAGAATGAGAGAATGATAAATGACATCTACGTAAGGAGAAGTATGGCCGGATCCATCTGTTTGTTTTCATCAGGTATACTACAAAAGGAGGGGCATTAAAGGCTATCAAAGAGATGAATGAAATGCGATTAAGGAGCAAAGAAATCTTTGTGGGTGAGGCTAAGTCCAGGAGGAGGATTGATGTCCAGAAACAAACCACTATCATGATGAAGATGTCACGCAGTCTCTTGATGGAAAACAAGAAAAGATTAAAGAAAAGGATATTGAGGTGAACGAGAAAGAGAGAGTTGTCTTGAAACACGATAAAGGTGAAGAACTAGAAATTCAGAGGGAACCGTTGGAGTTGGGATGGGATGCGGTGGTAATGATGCCACAGAGGCTACGGGAGGCAGAGCATGACAAGGAGAGAAAGGTATTTGTTATTGAGGATTTGGATGAGTGGCACGAGGGTTTTTTGAAAACGCAAACGGATAATCCTTTGGTGTATCTGGCAATTATGGTGAGTGTGAAATCTATGAGGTCTCAAACAATCAGTAATGAAGCAATCTCTGAAAGAACAGAGACTTGGAAATACGAGGATAAACGGAAAGAAGGGGTTGATCTAGTGTTGAACAAAAGTTCAGTTGGGACTGGGTTGAAGTATATAAGGCCCAATATGTTAGTGGAGTGTGTGGTGCGACGGAGAGTACGTCATTGTGCGTTTTAAAAGGGCCTCCTTGTTGGCTGCTGCGGGTGACGGTGAAGAGAGGAGTGTGGCTGGTCATGGAGTTCGCGAAGGGGTTGATGCCACGGGGAACAACACCGACGAGGCAGATCTGGGAGCAATGCAGAAGTCAGCTGCTAGTGGCGGAGGTGATAATGTCCGCACTGAACTTGATGGCGTGAAGAGCAGGGAGGAGCGTGAAACCCCTTATGCACCCGACGAGCAGAATCAAGTCGGAAAAGAGATTGGTGAAAGTGCGGAGAATTGTTCGAACAGCACAGCGGAGAAAAACATTCCACCAAGTGTAGTCAATAAAATCCATGCTAGTTTGGACGAGAGTGGTAAGCAGCATGTTGGCATATGTCTGATGAGGGGTGATGCAGTGCAAGATTCAGATTTAGAGGATGAGAATACAGTAGTGCAGGAAACTAGGTTGGATGATGAAATGGCTATAAGGAACTTGGAAGATTCGGAGGACTCAGAGCAGGATGCAGACGGTGAAACTAATCAAGATGAACACGAAGAAAGTTGGGATAAAGATATGGCTGAAAATAGGGCTGCTTGGGATCTGGATGTCGAATTGGGAGCTGTTTTATATGATGAGGATGAGGATATTATGGCTATTCTCCAAGCTCAGAATGAAGTATTGGCACAAAAAGGAAGGCAAGCAAAATAGAAAGAGAAAGTAAGAAGGTGCCACCCCAAAAATCGAAATAACGTGTGTAATAGAGTTTTTAAATGATTTTAGTTTGTGGAATATGAGGGGTTTAGGGGGTGTTGAAAAGTGAAAATAGTAAAAATTTAAGCGTAAAATAATGTGAACATGTTAGGATTGATAGAGACAAAGAAAGAGGTAATTTTTAAGTTTAATGTAGTGCAATTTTGGGGTAATAATACAGTGAGTTTGGAATTTGTGGGATTGGAAGGTGCTTCTGGAGATTTATTAATAATGTGGGATGTTATGATGTTTAGGTTGAGAAATTATTACAAAGGAGAGAGATGGTTGTATATAGAAGGGAAATTGACAAACAATAATTTTTATTTGTGCTGGTTGCATGGTGTATGGTGCGCATACAAGGATAGAGAAGCTTACTGTGTATGCAGAATTGAGTTTTTTATCGTAAATATGTCAGGTACCTCTTTGCTACATGGGTGTCTTCAATGAGGTTGTGCAGTTGGAAGAAAGAAAAGAAAGGCGCTAGTGTGTTAACAGCATTATCGAATTGGTGGATATAGAGCTAAATGACCGTAAGTTTATGTGGTTTATGGGTCAATCGTGCAGTCAAATTAATAAAATATTGGTGGGTTTAGTTTCATTGTTATCTTTTGAAACACTTAATTGAAAAGAAATGACAATTTTCGGGAATAAAAAAAAATTAGAACATCTTACATATATGTATAAATTGAACTAGGTGTTTTAATTTATATAGAGCAGCTCTGACTCATTCGAAACATAGAACCGTGATTAAAAAAATTTATGTAACATTTTTTTATTTGAGTGAATTGTGTATCATTGAGATAAAACTTACTAATTCTTTAGTTTTGGTAAATTAAACAAATCAAATAAGCTTGATATCGCTCTCACTCTCTCAAGTGGAAGCACTCTTCAATTCAACGCATTCCCTCTTACGATACTCCACTTGGTTGCAAGAAAAGAATGTTGTCATTGTTCTCTTCCTCACAAATCAAATTAAGGTATGCTTTTCAATTCCCAAATTCTGTTCCCCACTCCGCTCTCCGTCTTTTCTTCCCTTCAATTTCATCCCTACACTCTCCCTCTCAGTCCCAATCACGTGATGAAGCTGTTGATTCCTTCACTCGCATGCTCTCTATGCGTCACCCTCCGTCCATCATCCAATTCACCAAGATTTTGGGATCTCTTGCCAAGACCAACCATTTCCCCACAGCCATTTCCCTTTTTCAGCAATTGCAAGCTAGGGGAATCGCTCCCAACTTATTTACTTTGAACATCTTAATCAATTGTTGTTGCGGCATGAGTCGTATGACGCTTGCTTTCTCTGCTTTCGCCAAGATTTTCAGGATGGGTTTTCAGCCTGATGCCGTAACCTTGACAACAATCCTGAAAGGCCTCTGTCTCTGTGGTAATGTTGAAAAAGCACTGCACTTTCATGCCACAGTGCTGGCTTATGGATTTCACTTCGACCAAGTCACTTATGGGACATTGATCAATGGGCTCTGTAAGACCGGATACACATCAGCTGCTATTCAAGTGTTGAGAAAGATCCCACGGCATGGAATTGTTCCTAATGTCGTCATGTACAGCGCAATTATTGATAGCCTCTGCAAGGTTGCGCTTGTAAGTGATGCTTTTCATTTATATTCTGAAATGCTTGCTAAGGGAATTTCTCCCAATGTTATCACTTACAACACTCTAATTTATGGATTGTGCCTTGCGGGTCAACTCAAGGAAGCCGTTCTTTTGCTAAATGATATGATTCTCATAAACATTAATCCAGATGTTTATACCTATAGTACTTTGATTGATGGACTATGCAAGGAAGGAAAGATCAAAGATGCTAAGAATGTGTTGGGCTTGATGACAAAACATGGTGTGAAACCAAATGTGGTCACTTATAACAGCTTAATGGATGGGCATTGTCTGGTTAATGAGGTAAATAAGGCAAAATTTGTATTCAACACTATGGCTCAGAGCAGAGTGTCACTTAATGTTCGAAGTTACAGTATCATGATTAATGGCTTGTGCAAAAGTAAAATGGTCGATGAAGCCTTGAATCTCTTTGAAGAAATGCGTCGTAAGTACTTGGTTCCAAACACGGTAACTTACAACACTCTTATTGATGGCTTGAGCAAATCAAAGAGAATCTCTTGTGCTTTGGAGCTTCTTGTCGAGATGCATGAAAGAGGTCAACCCATTAATGTAGTCACTTACAATTCCTTGTTGGATGGGATGTTCAATATCAAACAAGTTGACAAGGCATTTATGTTATTCGAGCAAATGAAAGAGAGTGGTATTGATCCAGATATATATACATACAGCATACTTATAGATGGCCTGTGCAAAAGTGGAAGACTTCAAAATGCAAAAGAGATTTTTCAAGATCTTTTCATTAAAGGCTATCGTCCAAATGTGCGGACATACACCATTATGATCAATGGGCTTTGCAAAGAGGGTCTGCTTCACGAAGCATTGGCACTCATGACAAAAATGGAAGACAATGGTTGCTTACCAGATGCTGTGACTTATGAAACAATCATTCGTGCTCTATTTGAAAACGGTGAAAATGATAAAGCAGAGAAATTTCTTCGTGAAATGATATCTAGAGGCCTGTTGCAAGGATAAAATCAGATGAGATTCTTCTTGTTAGACATCACAAATGTTGTTTGTATCTCTTTCTTTTTAACTTTTGTTTTGTTACCTTCTTCAGGATCATATATCCATTACATATTAATGCTTTTGGATCTTGACATGATTGTTACTCTTTATTCTGCTTTATCCACCCTAAGCGTTTTCTTTGTCATTTCTTATTTTATGCCATTTTCAGTGACTAGATGGTTGTCATACGTTTCTTGTTAGCATCTATCATTATTTCCTTTTTTCTTCTTTGTAATTATATAAATGCATTGATGTTAATTTAGCACTAAGCTGAAATGGCTCTGATTTCATCATTGAAAGGGAATCACGTGTTAGTTGCGAAGCTTCCCTTCACTCTTATTGTCTTTCAATCTTTTCATTTCCCCCCATTCAGCACAAACTGGCTGATGTAGCTTTAGATGAAATCTCAAAATGTTATTTTGCAAACATCTTCTCATTTTTCTGTGTTCATGCAGTTATACCTGAGGGCTGAGGCATAATGTACCAAAGCAATTAACATGACAAAGAAGGTAACTGATTTTCTTGTTATATAGAGTAAATAAATTTTGCTTTTAATTCAAGGTACTAATATCCATGGGTAACAAAACCAAGCTTGATTGAACTACTATTGATTGGCAATTTGGCATATATGGAACAAAGGAAAGAAGAGGCAGAACAATTTCTCTCCCCAAGCCCCAGCTAGGAAGGGTTGCACATCAGCCAGGGGGATAATCATGGACCACCCGCATAGCAGTTTCGTCGACAAAAGGCAGCCATCCTGCCAAGTAGAAGGAGATAGTCAATAGCAGTCAAACGGACCTGTCTTAAAGCATGTATATAAAGGAACTGCGATTCAAACTTCAAAGTCAAAGGATTTTGATCAAACACCAGCCTCTTGTGCAATCTCCAAGCACCCCAAAGAGTAGCAAGAAACATTTGCACAGGTTAATGCTCACAAAATTTGGAACACTTCATCATGAATTGCATGTTCCCATATAATCATGTTAAGAAAAATGATAAACCTATAAACTTTACAATAAAATGAGAAATTTTGGTGGTATACTCGAGCTTTTAAGTTCGAATCTCATTACAGTTAAATATTGTGTTAAAAAACAATTATGTGATCAATCTGATTTTAATTAAATTTATTCACTTCTTTTTGTCATACTGATCTTACAAAGATAAGTTGTATGCGCATATTATGTTACAAGATGAATAATGACATTAGCCTAAATTTGCTTTAAATCCCGCAATTCACAGTCCCTGGTGATTTCGGATTAAACCCCCACATCCTGCATTGTTGGAGTTTCCTATATAGCAGCTCCATCAATATTTATTTTTAACCATCCTTCTCTTGGGCTCATAACCACCAACAGGTTACTAGGAATTGAGTTTTCCAATTTTCCTGTTTGGTGGTTCCAAGTTCCGCGGTAAGGTTCCATCTGATCCGAGCATTAAAGGGAGCTCTGAAAAAAGATTGCAAAAACATATATGGCAGCCATATAAAACATTTAATTCACTGTGAAATAGTTTCAGTGACACCCATACAGTTATGGCAGCCATATAAAACATTTAATTCTCTGTGGTCCCTTCCATTTCCAAATTATATTCCACACTTGGTCAATTTCATCTCCCACACTAATTTTCTTCAGCGTTTCTTCATCAAGAAATTGTAATTCCAATCCCCTTTAATAATAGCTTCATATTAATAATATCTTCTTCAATTTGAGCATTAATACTTTGCATCAGAGGGGACTGTCCCTTTAGCCACTTATCCCTCCAGAGAAAAATTGATCCTCCATCTCCCACTGACAAGGAGCTATAATTATAGAACACATCTTTGAGTTTTACAAGTTCTTTCTTTCCACAATGGAGATTGGTTTCTTTATTGATTCAGAGCAAACAGGATTTTTTAAAAACATCAGAAAGCGGACTAAGCAAAGGACCCATTCCCCCATTAACTTGGTCCAACTGACCAGTTCGATTCAATTTTTAGAATATCTTTTTTAGCAGAAATATGTTTTCAAATAGAGAAACATGAATTTGTTTTGAATTTGGATATCTACTTCTAACATATATATAATTGAGATATGAGAGAGATTTGGTATATAATTTAATTTTAATATTTTTTATCATATATAATCTCTAAAAAATAGGGTGGATATCTATCAGATTGTTAACAATTTTTTTTTAAATTATAAGGTTATCAGAAAAAATATCATTTTCAACTCTTGATCTTTAATTCTAAAAAATTAGTTAGCTTTTTTTTTTGTGAATAATCATTTTTTTGAGTTAGTATGTGATACATAATTACATAAATCAGCTAATTTATCTGTTAAGTGCTAGCTAAGATTGACAGTTTTTTTTTTTTGTTAAGATTTTGTTGTCTTTCGAGATAATTATAAAGAGTTATTTAAATTTTTTTCTCTATTTTTTGTTATTTTTTCCATATACATTTCCTAAATTTGTTGTGTGAGAATTGAGAAATATTAATAATTTTTAATTTTATTTTTTATTTATAGAAATTGAATATAGGATATACATATTAATAAGAATGACATTGCTAATTATTATTACTAGTCTTATCTATTTGTTACTAGTTATTCTAAAATGTTAAAATTTCGATCTTTGATGTTATATTTACATAATTAGTTGACATAAATATTTTTATTTGTTGTATTTATTTTAGCTAAAATATTATGTTACTTTTTTATTATCTCTTATAAAATAGAATATGTACTTTTTTTAATAATAATAAATTTATGTGATTTATGATGGTTAATTTAAATTGAGTACACCTAAAACTTAACATATTTTTAATAATATAATATCTTAAAAACGTTTTTTAAATAACTAAGAAAAAATTTTAAAAAATATATATTCTCCATTCAATTTTTGTAAGTAAAAAAATTTAAAAATCACTAAATTTCTCAATTTTTTACAAGTAAATTTAGGCAACGTATATTAAAAAAAAGTAACAAAAGATAAAAAATTTTCTAAACAACTCCTTGACTACTTGACCATTAATCCTAAAAGATAACGAGGCCTCCAATAAAGAAGTCAATCAATTTTAATTATTACTTAATAAAAAAATCAACCATTTAATATATTAAACATATTTTATTAATTCAGAAAAAAATATTGATGAAAGAGTCAACAACCTCAAAAAAATAGATAAATGGCTGAAAAGAGATTTTTTTTTTTTAGAAACTTTGTTATCTTTTAGAGTAAGTATCATGAGTTATTTAAAATTTTTTTCTAAAAAAAATATAAATTACAATGTCTAAATCTTAAACGCATGATCTTTTAATTTAAGTATGAAATACTTCCCAATCTAATTAACATCACATTTTTTTACTGTTATTATCCGTTTATTTTATTATATAAAAATAAGATTTTTATATTTAACTAGTGTATATTTTTATATTCTGTACGGAATAATACTTAACATTATATAAAGATTTTTGCTAAAGAAAATCAAATAAAAATATATATAATAACTATTATTATAAATATTTTACAAAATTATAATTAAAATCAAACTCTAAAAATTTTTAATATTAAAAATAATTAGTATTTATCTTAATCAATTTGAATTTGTTGAGTGATCATCTCACTTGTTCAATTAAGCAAGTATTAAGAGGTTAGAATCTTGCCTTGTGTACATAGCAATCCATTAACTAACAGTTGACCCTTAATAAATGGAATATCAATACATGATTAGACTTGACAGGAATACCAAAACTCGCGAATACCTGACTCATCCCTACCCGATCAGAATGAGTAATAACCCAACCCGAAGCGGGGCGGATTTCGTTTGGGACGAGTATTCGAGCGAAGCAAAATGGGATTGAGTTTAGGGTGTACCCGCCCAAGGTATATACATAGGGTTAATAGTCAAATTCGTCCTTCAAAGATCATTCATTCTTTAAATTAGTCCTCAAAAGATTTTTTTTAGTCATATTAATCCTTGAAAGATAAAACGTAAGTTAAATTGATCATTTTCATTAGTTAGATGATGACGTGCCACGTTAAGTGCAATGTGGCATGATGACATGGTAGGTTAATGCCATGTGTCACAAGATGATTGGTTGACGTGTCAAGTCAGTGACATCTAGCACGCTACGTGTCACTTGACATGTAAAAAAGTTATTTATAATAAAAATAATTTTTAAAAGTCTAGACGTAAGTCATTTTCATCCTTAAATTTTAAAATTAATCAAGTTAATTTATTTTAAAATTTAAATTTTTTAAATTTTTTAAAATTATAATTTTTATTATTAATTTATATGGTATAACTCAATAATTAAAAAATTGATTTGTGAGATCACTTGTTGAAACTTACTATTTTAATATAATTTTTTTAAAATAACTACTATATTTATTTAGTGACATCTAAAAGATTAAAACTTTTAATATATAACTAGTTTTAATATTTTAGATTTCACTAAATAAATATAGCAGTTATTTTAGTTTTTTAGATTTCACTAAATAAATATACAAAAATGCTAAGTGTCAAAGTGTTTTCATTAACCAAGTTAACCAAGTTATTAAAATTTAAACTTCGGTCACGCACCCTCCTCCTCTTCTTCCTCCAACATCGTTATCGTCGCTGCCGCCGCCACCACCACCGTCGTCGCCAATGCTGCCACGGTCACCGTTGTCGTCCACTGTCACCACCACTGTCATCATTGCTGCTGCTACCACCATTGTCGTCGTCATCATCTTCTTCTTCTTCCTTCTTCAACATCTTGTTATTATTGTTGTTGTTTTTATTATTATTATTATGTTCCTTCTTTCTTCCTTCTTCAGCGTCTTCTTGTTGTTGTTTAATTTTTTTTGTGAATTTGATGTATCTTTTTTATTTAGTGAAATTAAAAATATAGGAATGTTTTTCATATTATTTCTATACTTAATATTTGTGTGCTATAGATGTGAATTTGTGTACTATACTAAACAAAAATGTGTGTTATGCTTAAATATTTTTGTGCTGTAATAAACCAAAATTTGTTTAATAATTTTTGACAAATTAATGTGAGTTACCAAATTATTAACTTCGATTACTTGTGTTATTTTTCTATACTCGATATTTGTGCACTATTGTGTGTGTGTGTATATATATATATATAATTGAGTTGTTTGAAAAATTAGTGTTATTTTATGATTTTAGTTTTTGTCATATGTGCGAATTTGTGTGCTATGTTTAAATATTTATGTGTTATGATAAACTAGAATTTGTTTAATAATATATGCCGAATTAGTGTGAGCTACCAAGTTATTAGCTTCGATTACTTGTGTACTGTGGAAATGAAGGAGTGTGTGTTGTTTCACTTTGTTTGATTTACACATGTAATAATGAGGTATGGTGTTTGCAGTATTGATGGACAACTGCAAGAAAGACGAGGTGATCGCTGAACTTTTCAAGAACCATTGCATTTAAAGTTGATTTGCACCTCTTGCATTTAAGGACAACATTCCATGAACACAAAAGAGATGCGTTGGGTGTATTTAGAGATTGTCGTGCCACACTTTCTGTGGACTCTAACCACCAAAAAATGTTAGAACTGCACATTAGAGTTAATAGCCGTGAGTCATGATGACATACTTAAAAAGAGTGTTAACAACACCTTTGTGTGTGTGTATGTGTTTTTTTTTTTTTGGAAAATAGAACCTATAATGTAACATTGGCTTACAATGAACGGTAATCAATTTACACACCATGAAGTAAAAGAGAGAGAAAAATAAATATGTAGCAGAACTCGATAAAAGAATGAGCAATGCTAGGGAACCAAAAGGGTATTAGCCAAAAACCAGCTAAATACCTTTGGGTGAATTCAAAATCTCTACGAGTTAATATATATAGATGTTTCTTCTGTTAAGTATTAGAATGTTTCTTTTTCATATTAAATGGATGTTCTTTTATATTTAATTATTTTTGCTAAATATAATTGAATGTTTCTTTTGTTAAGTATTAGGATATTTTTTTTTCTTATTAAATGAATGTTTTTTTATAATTAATACTGACAAATAGCAATTTTTCATAAAATCGAAACTCAATTCACACCCGAAAGAACACATGTTGGCTTTCTCCTTAGTCCAGGTCTAAGCCATGTCACACCCCTCTTTGAGCTAGCAAAGATCCTTGTGACCAACCATGGCTTCCATGCCACATTCCTCAACATCACCACCGAAGCTTCTTCAGCTCAAAACAGTCTTCTTCACTCACCAAACCTTCCACCCCATTTTGACATTGTTGACCTCCCAACCATTGATATATCCAACTTGGTCAATAGCGAAATTTCGGGCATAACCTATCTTTGTATCAACACAAATGAAAGTTTAAAATGTCTGAACAAAGTAATAAATCAATTACCAAACAAGCCATAAGCGCTTATCATAGACATATTTTGTACGCAAGCATTTGAAGCATGTAAGGATGTTGTTCCCAACATTCCGGTTTTCACCTTTTTCACTGCCTCCACTCGATTTCTTGCACTCTCCTTGTTCCTTCCTCAACTAGAACGTGACGTGGAGGGAGAGTTTGTGGACCTTCCACACCTGATTCAGGTACTGGGTTGCGAGCCGGTTAAAATCAAAAACTTGTTGGACCAAATCAAGAACCGGGACATCAGTCTCCGGCGTCGGAGACGAAGTCGAAGGTGGACTTCGTGTTGGATGCGCTTGTTGAGGGTCGCGGAGAGCATAGAAGTCGTCGGTGCTTCCAACAGCATTGGTGAGAGAGATGTATGTGTGTGTGATTGTTGGAGGTGGGTAGGTTAATGTGAGAGAGAAGAGAAAGGCTTTTATAGGTTTTAATTAGGTTTACTTAATTAATTTTAAATTTTTTAAATTTTGAATTTAAAAAATCTAATATAAATTAATGTGATTTTGTTTAGTTTTTTGCTGATAACCTTTTGGTTCCATATACTTTTTCTAAAAGAATATATACATGAATTTTGGTGTAGCAAAAATTTGTGTGTCGTATTTTGAAAATTTGTGTACTATATCTATGCGCCAAAATTTGTGTGCTATATTAATAAGTTTGTCGAGAGCATCTTTTTGTGGTATGTGTGTTTTGAAAAATAGAATCTGTAGCGACCCTTAGTTTTAAAAATATAAATATAAATAAGTTATAATTTATTTTATAAAATTAGAATTCCTTATTTTAGAAAAAAAAATTATTTTATTATCAAATTGAACTAATTTTATAACTATTTGAATTCAATCAAATTCATGTTCTTATATATATAAATATTTTATGATGAAATATTTTACATAATTAAGACTATAATTCCAGTAATTTATAAATAATAAAACTTATATGTATATTTTAATTTGAATAATTGATATTTTAATTATTTAAAAATAGAGTTTAGATCATAATATTATTATCGAGTTTGATACTTAATTATATGAATAAATATCGGTACTCTTTGGTGAGCTTAGCTTTGCTAATATTTCACCAAATATCTTTTATCCTTAAATTACTAATATCATTTATATTAATAACTCATATACTTTCAGCTTTATAAATATTATTGCTATAATTGTATTATTATTATTACTATTACGTTTATTATTATTATTACATAATTATCATTACTATTGTTAGTATTATTAGTATTACTAATCATAAAGCATGGAAGTAAAAGGCGGCTTCAATTATATATATTATTACATTAATATTATTATTATTATTATTATTATTATTATTATTATTATTATTAGGCATGTACGCAAGGCGGCAGCAATTTAGCTAATGGAAAGCCTTTCTATACGTATACATATATGTAATAAATAGTTATGAGAATTGTTAGCTTTATTATATCATTAGCTAGCTTTATATATAATAGTATCATATGAAGGAATAAGTAATATTTACTTTATTACCATTATTATATTTACGCCGCCATACATATATATATACATACAGAAAACGAAAGAATGAGAGATGAGAGAGAAGAGTGACCGAGAGAGAAGTGTAAGAACTTAAATCTCCTCTAACTTTTCGGGTTCGATTTCTTACAATCCGTAACTCCAATAAAAAATCTAATCCGATAAAAGTATTCGTATCCTCTTCCTCTACACGTTGGCACCACTTTTGATCAGTAGAAGTTGACGGTGACGTAACTCCTCTACTCTTTGAGTTTGGCCAACGAAAGATTTAGGAGGCACAGACGATTCTGGACGTTTTTTTTCTTCGATAGCTCGGTCAGAAAGCTTCTCCAGAGCTTTGAATATTTTGATTCCGTACGAAGGTATGATTTTGGTTTCTCGTAGTTAATGTTTAATGTCATGTGAAAACTTAGGCACGAAGACCTTAAGATAGGAATGAACTGAGTGAATAATTGATAGATTGTGTATATGGTATAAAATGTGAGGTTTAGCTGTTGTCAATAATTTGCTGTTGAAGTTGGTCGGTTTGGAAAAAGATTTAATATTGGTATTTGTTTGATTATGAAATAATTTGTTACTGGAAATGACTTTAAATGACTGAGAGGTGTTTGGTTTGATAGTTGGGACCCTTGATGGGTGGCAGAAACTTGAGTCTTAGAGGAGATATTGCCAAAAAGAAATTTGAGTCTTAGAGGAGATATTGCCAAAATTTCTTTAAGAATTGGAGTTTGATTTGAGGTAATATTTTAAAAGAGAAAGAGATTATTATGTGGCTTGTGTATTTGAGACTATTTGTTGACCCTCTGTCACAAGATGTGACCGAGCACTTTAACTCCCCGGATTCCCCCATGGGCATGCATATAAATATGAATGTTGAATATTATTGAGTTTGGAGTTTAACTCCATGGAATACTATATTATTGAGCTTGGAGTTTGACTCCATGGAATATTATTGAGCTTGGGGATGCGCACACAGAGGGACTGTCCAATGGTTAACTACCAGGACTTGTCGGGTTGGCTGTATAACCGACAGATGAGACTCATCAGCCATAGGACAGCCATACATCATATGCATTTGTTTATTTGCTTGAGTGTGCATTGTTTTGGTTTGCTTAACTGTTTAATTCTGCTTATCCGCTACTTGTTCTACTTGTTGTAAATGCTTCTCTATCTGTGTTTTCCTTGTTTGAACTGTATGTGTATGTTTTCTTAGAAATTCCTCTTGACGAAGGTGTGAGGAGAGAGGGTTGTTCCACCAATGTCTCGGAGGATTGGAGGAGTCAGAAAGTGAAGTATTAAGTTAAAATTAGATTCAGAACTAGAATACCTTAGATAGATTACCTAACTTTTGGTTTAGTTTATTTTCTTTAAGAATGATTCTGAGTGTCGGAGTTATAAGAATGCCTCTGGCTCTCCCGAGATCTTTTATATTAACTATGCGGGCACCTTTACTATACTGAGAACCTCCGGTTCTCATTCCATACTATATTGTTATTTTTCAGCTGCAGGTCGAAAGGTATCTCATTAGGCGTCTGGACACCTGAAGCGAAGTGGTTACTGGGTTATTTTGGTGTGTAGTGATGTATATACACGTACTTAGCTTTCTCTCCGTATAACTTATTCTTTTTGATCCTCCTAGAGGTTTATGGAGAGGCAATGTTTTGTTTATGTACATTTTAGATTTTGGATATGTATATATATATGTAAATATTCTCCGGCCAGCCTTGACTTGGCGGACTGAGTGAGGAGCTTGTTATTTTGTACATTTGGCTTTCTATTCATACTTTTATTATCTTACGTTTGATAGTTATAGTTTGACTCACACGCAAGTTGTTCCGTTTCCGGAGCGTGGCGCTTTTCATTTTGCGATTTTGTTTTATAATTTTTCAAGGCTCCTAGTCTATTATCTTCTTTCTACTACTATAAGTATGTATTTTTTTTAGAAATCGTAATATCTCGCCACCTCTGCTTTACGACTTAAGTATAAAGTTATGTGTGGTAGGGTGTTACAGAATCTGGAATATATTTACTTGCAATAAATAGTGATTGGTTTATACACCATGAAAAGAAGAAAGAGAAAAAATAAATGTGTAAAAGAACTTAATAAAAGAATTCACACACTTAAATTTTGTACAGCAAAATTTTGTGTGCTGTACTTCAAAAATTTGTACGTTATGTGCAAAAATTTGTGTGCTATATTGATAAATTTGTGTTATGTGCAAATTTTTGTGTACTACACTTTAAAAATTTATATGCTATGCTTCAAAATTTGTGTGCTCTCTTACAAAAATTTGTGTGTTGAAAATGTAGAAAGACTTGTACTGAATTGTGTGCTAGTGAAGCACTGGAGCGCGTGTCACACGTTTCATTTTGAGTGTAGTTTTTATTGTAGTTTAACCAACATGATTGGATTTGGTTGTCAAAATGACTTATATATATAATATTTAAAAAAATTATATTAAAATATTAAGATTCAACAAGTAATCTTACAAATCGATTTTTCAATTATTGAGTTCTATCATATAAATTAAATAATAATAAAAATTATAATTTAAA
>NC_029776.3:94013899-94022666 GCF_000817695.3 Arachis duranensis
ACTTATTTACTTTGAGCATCATAATTAATTGTTGTTGCGGCATGGGTCGTATGACGCTTGCTTTCTCTGTATTGGCCAAGATTTTCAGGATGGATTACCAACCTAATACGGTAACATTAACAACAATCCTGAAAGGTCTCTGTCTCTGTGGTAATGTTGAAAAAGCAGTGCGCTTTCATGACAGAGTGCTGGCTCATGGATTTCACTTTAATCAAGTCACTTATGGGATCTTGATTAATGGTCTCTGTAAGACCGGACACACATCTGCTGCAATTCAAGTGTTGAGAAAGATCCCACGGTATGGCATTGTTCCTGATGTCTTCATGTACAGCGCAATTATTGATAGCCTCTGCAAGGATACACTTGTAAGTCAGGCTTTTCATTTATTCTCTGAAATGCTTTCTAAGGGAATTTCTCCCGATGTTACCACATACAGTCCTCTCATTTTTGGATTGTGTCTTGTGGGTCAATATAAGGAAGCCGTTGATTTACTAAGTCATATGATGCTTAAAAACATTACTCCTAATGTTTATACCTATAGTACTTTGATCGATGGACTATGCAAGGAAGGAAAGATCAAAGATGCTAAGAATGTGTTGGCTGTGATGACAAAACATGGTGTGAAACCAAATGTGGTTACTTATAACAGCTTAATGGACGGATATTGTTTGGTTAATCAGGTAAATAAGGCAAAATACGTATTCGACACAATGGCTGAGAGTAGAGCGTTTCCTAATGTTCGGAGTTACAATATCATGATTAATGGCTTTTGTAAGAGTAAAATGATCGATGATGCCTTGAATCTCTTCGAAGAGATGCGTCGCAAGAACTTGGTTCCTGACACGGTAACTTACAGTACTCTAATTGATGGCTTGGGAAAATCAAGGAGAATATCTTGTGCCTTGGAGCTTCTTGAAAAGATGCAGGATAGAGGTCAACCTGCTGATATAGTCACTTACAGTTCTTTACTGGATGCTTTGTTCAATATCAAACAACATGACAAGGCACTTATGTTATTCAATCAAATAAAAGAGTGTGGCATTGATCCAGATATATATACATACACCATACTTATAGATGGCCTGTGCAAAAGTGGAAGACTTCAAAATGCAAAAGAGATTTTTCAAGATCTTTCCATTAAGGGTTATCGTCCGGATGTGAGGACATACACTATTATGATAAACGGGCTCTGCAAAGAGGGCCTACTTGATGAAGCATTGGCCTTAATGTCTGAAATGGAAGACCATGGTTGCTCTCCGAATGCTGTAACTTATGAAACAATTATTCGTGCTCTGTTGGAAAAAGGTGAAAATGATCAAGCGCTGAAACATCTTCGTGAAATGATCTCTAGAGGCTTATGGAAAAGGCAAGAGGAGAAATAAATCAACTCAAATTAATAGATTTTCTGTTGTAACTGGTGGGTTAGTGCTTAAGATTTGTTGATAGTAATTAAGAGCTCATGATTGGTCTGGTGAGCAACTGTGCTTTATTTGACTGAATCTTCCTAGAATTCTTCTGAAAGACATGCAGTGGCAAGATTAATGACGTAGATATATGATTTTCACTGCCATCTTTGAAACAAATACATCTACTAAATGCATGGTACCACTTTTCTTTGGTTGACTATTTCAACATTTTGTTATTTTTTAAAATCTGATCACAGCTGAAGAAACCTGTATACTAAGTATATGATTACACTTGATGTTTCAAAAAAAAAAAAGGCTGTGCAAGAAGGAATTTCTAGGAATTTGGCTAATATGGTTCAAATGTGAATTATCTTAAAACCTTTGTTCATTTTCATAATTGATGTTACTGAGCTGTAATTCTTAGAAATCAATTGAAAATATGTTCATTATGTTGATTTTCATAATTAATGTTACTTAGTTGTAATTAATGGTATCTCAAAACCTTTGTTCATTTTCATAATAATGTTACTCAGCAGTTGATGCTTAGTTGAATTATTTAATTATTTCTCGTTGCAAAATCCTATATATGGATTATTATATTCTTGTTTAAAATCATGATGAAAAGGTTTTATTATTAAAACATGGTTTGAAGTTTTGTTGTCTGTTATTAGCTACACCTGTCATAAAAGATTTGGGGATTCTAATTCCAAGTATAATCGTTTCTTCACCTGTTTCTTTGGTTTTTTTAAATCTTCTCTGAAGTGATGACTGGGGTTAGAATAAAGAATTAAAAGTGAAACAATGTTGTACAGTTTGAAATTGCATTTGTTCTTGAAGAATATCTTTGAATGTTAGTACAATTTCTTTTGGGATCAAAAGTTGAACTATTATATAGCCTTACTGCTTAAGTGCTGATTAAGTATTTTGCATTGGTGGTTGAGTATTTTGGATTCTTGACATGGATTTCATCTTTGTTCCATGCTTTCTGATTGCTAGGTGCACTCAAGCATGTTAAGTTGCAGCATGGCAAAGACAATATTGAAGTTCTCTAGAATTTTCCTTTATACTTGGATTTCAGTTTGCCCCTTTGAAATCATTGCGAGACACTTGATTTAATATTTTCTCAGCTTATTTGATTTCTTGTTGAACCCGCCATTGGATTGTATGCTTCAAAATCAGTTTTAAATGGAAGTGAATAATAGCTACTTTCACAAAAATCACTCTTCAGACTGCACTAATAAACATAAAATAAATTGATCTCAAACTAGATAGAATATGGTTGATGCTGCTATAAACTTTGAGGAATCAATCTTAGCATTATAATGAAATTAGGTTCTTCATGTACTATTTATTGTGTGGGGGTAAAGTATTATTTTAGTCCCCAACGTTTGGGCTAAGTCGTAATTTGGTCCCTAATATTTCAAACGTCATATTTCAGTCCCTAACATACACTGTTATGATCAAAGGGCTCTGCAAAGAGGGCTTGTTTGAAGAAGCATTGGCGCTGTTGTTGGAAATGGAAGACAATGGTTGCTTACCAAATATTGTTACTTTTGAAACTGTTATTCCTGCTTTGTTTGAAAAAGATGAGAATGACATGGCAAAGAAACTTCTTTAGGAAATGATTGCTAGAGGCTTATTGGATGGTATGAAGAAGCATTGGCATTCTTGTCAAAAATGGAAGACAATGATAAAACAGAGAAACCTTGTGGTGAAAAGATATCTAGAGGCCTACTGCAAGGAAAAAAGTAGGTGAGATCCTTCTTGTTGGACATCACATAATGTTGTATTTATCTCTTTCTATTTTTTTTCTTTTTTCTTTTTTTAATGTGTTTTGTTACCTTCTTGATCTTGATCATCTATGCATCTACTTTCTTTATGTAATGGTGATTCTTGGTTCTGCTTTAGCCACACTTAGATATTTTCTGTCATTGCTTATTTTGTGGCACTTTTTGTGTCAAAGTGGTTGTCATATGTGTCTTGTCGGGATATATTATTATTTCCATTTTTATTATTTGTGCATTGATGTTAATTTATTCCTAAGCTAACTTTATTTTGATTTCATCCTTTAAAGTGAATCACTTGTTAAGCTTCCCTGTACTCTTGTTATTGTCTTTGAATCTCTTCATTTACCCGTGCGGCAACTTACTTGCTGATGTAGCCATCTAATATTCTAATGTATTTTGGATCGTCTCCAAAGTTAGTTTGCAAACATATTCACATTTTCTGTGTTCATGCAGTTGCATATGTAAAGCTTTGCCTGAGGCATATTGTACAAATGCGATTAACTTGGACAAAACAAGATCATTAGTTTTCTTGTCATATAGAGTAAGTGAATTTTTTTTTTTTTAAATTCAAGGTCCAAATATCTGCAGGTTTCGAAAACCAAGCTTTGATTGAACTTCTATTGATTGACATATATGAAAAACAGAAACTGTTTGCTTTCTGATATTTAAAGTATGTATCCACTTCATATGAAGAAGCTCCATCTAACTTTTTCACATTCCGGTTATTCTATATTTATTTGGAGGTGGAAACTCAGGTGAAGTCGATTAATCTCCCTTTATTTTCAATTTTGAAATTCGAAAAATTAGGATAGTGGAGGGTTGGCTTACATTTTTTCTGTAATTAACCTGTTTTTCAACTAGTTAGCTCCAATTCGCTACATGCCTAGTTAGTTTCCTAGCGGATTCGATTTAGTTATTCTTTCTCCATTATATTTTGAAATTCACGTTAGATGGTCCTCATTTACCTTCGATGTTTGAAAGTACCCTGTGGTAAGCTTTTCCCTTTGGAAAAGGGATGTATTTTATGTTATATGAAGTTATTTCATGTGAGTTGAACGGGGTTTTCTAGTCTCTTTGGTGTTTTTCCTTAAATGAATATATCCAAATCAATATAATACAAATTAGAGTTGTTGAATTAAATTAGACTAGATTGAAAAATATAAACAAATACAATTTAAATTATAATAAATTATATTAATTTTACTTTTTAAATCAATCCAAAATGTATTATAACCATTTTTTTAGTTGTCCAATAGTTTGATTTAACTGTCATTGGTAGTTCGGTACGCATATCTCGTTTAAAGGAGAAAAATAATATAATTTAGTTTTTTTTTATCTTGTTTGCAGTGACAAGATAAATAATAAAATGTAAAATATAACTAATTTATAAAATGTATATAAATATAAATAAGAAATTAATTTTTTTTTTTGAAAATTCGTAGCAAATACTTTGGTCGCACATAAAACTTCCTCCTTCTCTTTCTTTTTTTTTTTAGGTAAACACCTCCTACTCTTTCACATAACAAATGAACTTATTTATAAAGTGTAGCCAGTGAAAAACAAATAGCGGCTTATTAACAACCAAAGTCTAACAATATTTATTTTATAAATAAAATTAATTTTAATACACAGTCAGTCAGTATATGAGTATCCAATTATATAATGTCATATAAAAAAATATTTTGCTACATGATTGGAAATGGAGGGGCAAGAGGTAATTTGCTACATTATTATATATTTGGCTAATTAAACTAATTAATTTTGATCATGATGATAAGTTTTCTGTTATATCATTACTTCATTAGTTTTATGGTGATTATTTTGTTTATCCTGTTGGAAAAGATTTTGTCAATTTTTTCTCCAAATATATATACACTTAAAAAGAAAAATTCATTAACTTCAAAAATATTAATTAGAATGTTAGCACTACTAATTAACCTTTAAAATCTATTAAACACTTAATGTTAGCATAGATTATTGAGTTGTTTCGAGAATGAATATGTGTATATATTTACTAATATTGATGATAACAATATTTAAAAGTTTTTATTCTTTTAATATATTTATTGGGGTATGTCTAAAACGAGCTCAACAATTATGTGTTTATTGAATGAGCCACACTTATATAGGTCATTAGATTTTATTAGATGAAAATCAAAGGTTAATGTAAAAGATGAGCATTGATGGACTCTAATAAATATAGAATATCCTAGTACATAAATAAATGCTTTAAATGGCAATACTTTAATACACAATACTTTAAACGGTAATAGAATCTTATATTCTTAAATAATTAAATATAAAATATAAGAATATTTTTTATTTATTCACGTTAGTGTAACTAACGTGGCTCTTAACGTGGTTATGCGTCACCTTCGAGAGCGTTAGTGACACTTACCTTTGTCACTAACGCTCAAAGTGCCCCTACTCTCCACGTTAGAGCTCTCGTTAACTAAGTTAACATGGCCACTAATGTGGTAGTAATGCCATCTTCCAACGTTAGCGACAAAGGTGAGTGTCACTAACGTTGGCATTGTTCCTCTCTTCCACGTTAGAGTTCACGTTAACTAAGTTAACGTGACTCTTAACGTTGCTTATTGCCAATTCTTGGAACGTTAGTGGTGTTCACGTTTACCACTAACGTTGGAGCTTTCTTTTGTCTCCACGTTAACTACCACGTTAACTTAGTTAACGTGACAATTAACGTGGGCTTATGATGGTTTCGCAGGCGTTATTGGTGATCACTTTTCTCCTTAACGTTGCAAGCTATTTACTAGGGGTGGCAACACGGGTCGAGCCCGTCGGGCCGATCCGCACAACCCGCTAAAAAAGGTGGGTCGGGCTAGAATTTGAGACTTGTCAAATTAAAAAATTTCGCCAAATTATGTATATATGTTTCAATAATGTGACTTTATTTATTTTATTTTACAATTTTGTATATATGTTTAAATTATGTAATTTATTTTTTAAAATAAAGACTATTGACAAATATTATTTTGAACAATTTTATTGAAATTAAAAATTAAAAAAAGATAGTAAAAATTATAATTTGACTATTTTTTATTTGTATTTAATTGTTTCCTTATTTGAGTATATATAATTAAAGTTTAATTTCGATGGATTGATAAAGAATAATGTTATACATTCAAGTCTTTTGATAAATTAAGTTCAATCAAATTAAATAATAGAATTTAAAATAATGGTAGCCATAACTAATTTGGGAAAAGCTCATTATACAAGTGATTAGGGCTTGTAACTATTACAAGTTTATTAATGCCTAATCCACCAAAACGTGTTGCAACTCCTACGTCACTTACACGTGCTTTATTCATGCCGTTTCACGTTTTTTTTGGGGTATGTTTAAAACGAGCTCAACGATTATGTGCTTATTGAATGAGCCACACTTATATAGGCCATTAGATCTTATTAAATGGAAATTAAAGGTTAATATAAAAGAGGAGCATTGATGGACTCTAATAAATATAGAATATCCTAGTACATAAATAAATGCTTTAAATGACAATACTTTAATACATAATACTTCAAATGGCAACAGAATCTTTTATGCTTAAATAATTAAATATAAAATATATAAATACAAAATATATGAGTATTTTTATTCATTAAGATTAATTATCATGCAAAATTTTTTTATAATATTAAAAAATTATATTAAAATAATATTTTAAACTGTAACAAAAAATATAAAATAATCAAAATTTTATTTTAGATTACTTGATAAATAATTAGATTATTATATTCAAAATTTATTAACTAATTATTTTTGTTGAAGATATTATTATATCATATCATTTTTCATCAAAATATTTTAAAAATATAATTTATTTAAAATATTATATATAATACATGAAAATAAAATCTTAATTATTTTATATTTTTATGTAACAGTTTAAAATATTATTTTAATATAATTTTTTAATATTATAAAAAAGTTTTGCATAATAATTAATTTTATTAAATAAAAAATATTCATATATTTTATATTTATATATTTTATATTTAATTATTTAAGAATAAAAGATTCTGTTGCCGTTTAAAATATTGTGTATTAAAGTATTGTCATTTAAAATATTTATTTATGTATTAGGATATTATATATTTATTAGAGTCCATTAATGCTCTTCTTTTATATTAACCTTTGATTTTTATCTAATAAGATCTAATAACCTATATAAATGTGATTCATTCAATAAACACATAATCATTGAGCTCGTTTTAGACGTACCCTATTTAATGGATAGAAATTTATAAACTTTTTATGATAACATTGTTAAAGAACATTTTTATTAGTAAGACCCTGAAATTTTAAATAAAAAGTAACCTAGCCGTAAAAATGGAGATATAGATTATCTCATCAAAATATCTAATGTGCTTGTCTAATATACCAAATATGGATTCATGGGACAATATCAATTTAAAGTATAAACCTTAATATCAAAGTATTCTCTAATATAATATGGTTTATACTAAATATGGCATAAACAAACTCACACATACACTCACACACAATAGCTTTATATCAATTTCAGCTGTGCCACTCTATTCACTCTAAACCATGAAAAAAAAAAAAGAAAGAAAGTGAGCCTATATTCACTTTAAGTCAGTGAACATGCCTAAACCCATCTCTCTTCAACTTAATCACCAACCAGGTAAATAAATTAAAGTGCATTTGAATCTATTTTCATTTTTATTGAACACAAACTTTTTCTTTTTTCTCTTTTCTTTTTTTTCCTTATCACATCAATCTCTGAACTAAAAAAAAAAAGAAGAAAAATCCGAAACTAGGACAAAAAAAATGAAAAGATAGCTTCCATTTTCAAACAAGAAAGGAAAGTATAAAAATTATAATAAAGGAAAGATCTCAACGCAACAGAAGATCACAAAAAGGTTATTTTGTCATTTGTACTTCAACGAGAAACTGTGAAAAAATACTCTGAGCTACAAGTACTATTCAAACAACTATGAAGACACTAAAGTCAAGAGTGTTAAGTGGTTTATCAATGATAAAAAATCAAACTTGGGACTAAAGAAAAGATACACGGCCCAGATTCAAGGAGTTTACAGAAAAAGGATGAAAGAAAATGGTATGGATGCATGTTAATGTCTTAGCCTTCTCTCTCTCTTCTGACCATGTCATTTGTTGGTTCTGATGTTAGAGAAGAAGACAACCCAAGTTTTGAACTTGGTTCAAACCTTGGAAGCTTCACTCCTCTATAATAGGGGGTGAACGGCTAATGTAACACCCTATCACACAGAGCTTTATACTTAAGCCGTAAAACAGAGGTGGTGTGGTATTACAACCTCTAAAATAAAATATTTACATAATAATACTGAAAAGGATACAATATACGAGGAGTCTTCAAAAACGGGTAAAGCAAAAACGCGAAATAAAAAGCGCAACACTCAAGATTAAGGGTTACTTGCGTGCGAAAAAAACTAAAGTTCATAAGTATAACTAAACAGAAAGTAGTAATAGAGAGTCGAGAGTACAAAATAACAAGTTTCTAACTCAGCCTGCGAAACTAAGGTTGGCCGGAGAATATTTACATATAT
>NC_029776.3:94022750-94027038 GCF_000817695.3 Arachis duranensis
ATATATATACCCTAGTTCTCCTTAATCCTCTAAGAGGCACAAAATAAAGCAAGTTGTTCGGAGCGTTAAGTACATAAGAGTAAACAAAACTATACACCAAAATAAAATCTCAGAAACCACTTTGCTACAGAACTCCAGATGCCTAGCAAGATGCCTCTCGACCTGCATCTGAAAAATAGCAACATAGTATAGGATGAGAACCGGGGGTTCTCAGCATGGTAAAAGTGTCACGCACATAAGATATAAGGTCCTGAAAATGTCAGAGGCAATCCTAGAATGCCGACACTCAGATTGCAAAGCTTAAAGTACTAAATCAGAAACCATAAACAAGTAGTCTTCTAAGGATATCTAAGCCTAACTTAAACTTAACCTGAACACTAAGTCTTTTCACCTTTCCTCCGTACCTCCATTTCCGGTGAATTGCACAGATAGACAAGCAAACAAAGACAAACACAGGTAGAATACAAATAATACAGATAGCAAGTATAACAATTAGCATATTATGATCAATTAAGCATTCCCAATTAATGCACAACTAGCAAGCAAACAATATGCACATGATGTATGCCTGTCCTATGGATGATGAGGCTCATCTGTCGGTTATCAAGCCAACCCGACAAGTTTGGCTGCTAAACCCTGGACTGTTCTCCCGTCGCGCATCCCCATGAATCTATGCATAGCTTTTTCTCTTTTTACTCAATAGAGGTCAACCTTCTCGAGAATTTATAAGTGTCCGGTCACTTCTTACGATGTAAGGTCAACAGAGTATCGAGTCTCAACTTGGAACACGTGGTGGCAAGCCACGGTACTTTACCCAGAAAAACTCGTATCTTAGATAATAGAGTGTATAAGCCAAATAAACTTTTATAATCATTTGTAATTATTGCATAATCATATCATTTAAACCATGGTACCATATACACTCCAAGTATACATATTCCATATATAATTCATCACTTTTCTAACTTTACTTCACCCCCAAGTTACCTCGATTTCCTAGCTTCATCTAATTATTAGGCTTATTACTACGATTTAGAACTAAAAGAATAAAAATAGAGGTTTAGAAGTTTGAAATTCGGCTTAAGACACAAAATCCAAATTTGCTGAAACAGGGGTCACGCGTACACGTGAGCTTGCGAATTTCCATGCTCGCGTATGCATGCACCATGCTCGCGTACGCGAGATACCCAACCCGAAAAGGTTGGTCGCGTCGCGTGTAGGTGGTCACGTATGCAACCCCTCGAAAACCATTGTTCGCATACGCAAACACACTGCTTGCATACACAAGATGCCAAACCCGAAGAGTTTAGTCGCGTCACATGCAGTGGTCGCGTACACAAACTGTGCAGAACAGCAAAAATGTTGAATGCTGCAGAATTTTCAGTTTTGCCCTCCGAACTTCCGACGCGTATAACTTTTTTGTTTTAAAATATTTTTCATCCGTTCTTTGAACGGCGTAAACTTCACGAACCTAATTTTCATTTGAAACAAGTTGGAAACAATTGGAGATCCGAAAGCTAAGTTATGGCTCACCGAAATTTGGCTAAAAATTAGTTTTACACCAAAATCCTTCAAACCTCAATTTTCATTAGAACCAAACTCAAATCCAAATTTCTATACCTACATTCAGCTCAACAATATATCAAAGCACACCAACACAGCACTAAATTCTTCACATCACACCACCTTCAATCATACTTTGTTATTACACAATTTCAACCTAAATTCCTCATTCTACATTAACAACATTATCATTCACTTACTCAATATATATAATCATATCATCCTATCATTCATCACCAGCTCATCAATTAACATACTATTACCAACATAAACAATAATCATCCAACACATATTCAATTCACATATAATCATCATCAAGGGTGCTAAGCATTGAACATTTTCATGCATTTCAACCTATCCTATGATCATCTAACCTAAGTTTTCACAGAACATTATATATTAAATATGTAAAAGCTAAATCATACCTTGACCGATTTTTACATATTTATCAAGGCAACCCACCAAAGCCAAACATAGTCCCAAGATCCAAAATCACCAAAGCAATAACACCCAACCTCCACGAAGTCTTCAATGCCCACAAATCAAGCTCCAATATATATATATATACACCTAAATTCACATTTTTCACATATCCATATACAAAATTCAATACCCACACACTAAATCAAAGAATTCACTAGGGTTAATAATCATTACCGTACCCACGGACCAAATGGACCAAGCCTAACAAGCCCCGCAAGCTAAATCGAACCTATAGTATCAAAGCCAATAAATTCTCAACATGTATGCTCAAAATTTTTGAAAATCAAAGGGGTAAAACAACTGGAGTAAGAATAAGGCTTACCAATAAAATTGTTCTAATAGATTCGTAGAGCTCGACGCGGTGGTCACATGGCCGCAAGCGGTGCGGCGATCGAAACTCGGAGCAAAAAGTTATGGAGGTTTGATTGAATGTTAGGGTTGGAACCCTTCTCTTCTCTCCTCCTTGGTTTGTTTCAGCATTCTTGGCTGAATAGGAAAGAAGAGGGGCGTTTCATTAAGTATTTAAGTTACTTGGGCTGAAGGGTTGGGCTTTGGGCCTATTTCGTGTCCAGTTCAATTTGTTCGGCCAGTTCGGCTCAATCTTAGGCCAAATTCTTTGAAATTAGTGTCAAAATTCTTATTTTAATTAGCTCTATCATATTTTACTATAAAATTTATATTTCTAATTTTCTTTTTATTTAATTTATTAACTAATTATTCGCTAATTTTACAGGGTTTACAGCCAAGGATTGAACAAGAGAGAAAGAGTACTTGTTTCGGTTCTTACAACTTCCTGAGCTGTTTTTGTTCTTCTCTTTCGTAATTTTCATTTTGTAATTTTTTCTCAGTTTAGTCTGTCTGAGTTTCATTGGTAAAAGACAAACATGGTGAGATTTGTAAGAAAAAGTCAATGAGTGAAAAAAGGCAGAGAGCTAGACTTGGAGAAAAAGCCTAAGTTATTTCAGAAATCTTTTGTTAGTATTTTTGTTTTGTGTCATGATCCTGAGAGGATTCCTTTGCAAGTTGGGTTAGCATTTTGCTGTTGAAAGTTAGGGTGAGTCGTAGTCAAGTTCAGGTTGGGTTAGAATCTAGACCTGTCCTAAATAGGATTGGGATAAATCCTAACAAGAATTGGTGAATGTAAATTATTGAAAAATAGTGAAATTCTATAATTGTTGTGATGGAAACTGAATGTAAATTACATTGCATTGAGTAGTCGAACTAAGATACATCTGTGTATCATTCTCTATTTTCTTCTCTATTTCTGATTCTACAACTTAGGAGATAAAAATAAAAGTGGTTCATGATTTCTCAACTCAACTTTGTCTCACTATATTTGTTTCATCAAGCTACTGTATATTGGTTTTTCTCGTGTAAAAAAACAAAACTAAAATTTCTCTTGTATTTTTTATTAGAGGATAAAAATTTTAGTAAAAGTAAAACAAAGATCAAAATTTAACTCTTTTTGCTTTTAGTTATTAATTGCCATCATATATTAAAAATAAATTAAATAATTTAGTGACTGATTTTATACGTACACAATGTACAATTTTAATTTATAGAAATAAATCTTTACATTTTTTCTGTTTTAACGCTTCTGCTTTCTTTTACATTAGAAGATTCTTATATATTAAGGCAAACAAAANAATAATAATAGAAAAATAAATTATTTTTATAATTAAGTTTAATTCTCATGCATTTTTCCTTTCTACTCCTTATTCTTAAAGCATCATGATTCATGATTGAATTTAGTTACTCAAATATTTTAGTATTGTAACACCATTGATAATAATAACAATTATGATAATAAAAATTGTAAATTCTTTGGTTTTGGACTTAGAAACAAACAATTCAAAAACTAAAATACATAGTTGTCTTTAAAAATAAAAATACTTTTTCATCATAAACAATTAAATAAATTTGCTTATTTAATAACACTGTCCATTAACTATCTAATGCTAATATAAAATTAAGAAGAAAAAGATTAATTTGACTCAAATTTATCATTTATAATTTGAATCGTTTAAAATTAGATATTGTTGAATGGATCCAAAACTTAGTATTTGTTTGAAAATCATTAAGTTGATAGAATTTTTTTTTTCAATAAAAAAATTATTTTTAACGTATTTGATAAATTTTTAATAGTAAAAATAAAATTATTAAAAAAATAAAAAATATTTTTTTTGATAAGTTGTAATTTACATTTTTTTAAATATTTTTTTTAGAAAAATATATTTTTTAT
>NC_029776.3:94028117-94044810 GCF_000817695.3 Arachis duranensis
TTTATTATAATAATATATTAAAATTATTAAAACTAAGTTTATATTAATAATTGTTAATAATAATATAACTAAAGGTAGTATTAGAAATATAAAAAATTATAATATTTTTTTTTGTGCTTGTAATAAAAAAAAATTAATAGAACTCTCACCCAAAAAAATTTTCTTTCTTATTTTTTTATATTCAAAAAAAAAATTTCTATTCATTTTCTTTCTCTAATCTTCTTTTTTATATTGAAGTGAAGTACTCTTCAATACAGCACATTCCTCTTGAATCTCGATTGCAAACATGTTGTCATCGTTCTCATCCTCACCAATCAAATTAAGGTATGCTCTTCAAATCTCAAATTCTGTTCCCCACTCCGCTCTCCGTCTTTGCTTCCCTTCAACTTCATCCCTACACTCTCACTCTCACTCTCACCCTCAGCCCCAATTACTTGATGAAGCTGTTGATTCCTTCACTCGCATGCTCTCCATGCGTCGTACTCCTCCCATCATCCAATTTAACAAGATTTTGGGATCCCTTTCCAAGATGAAGCATTTCCACGCCGCCGTTTCCCTTTTTCAGCAATTGCAAGCCAGGGAAATCGCTCCCGACTTATTTACTTTGAACATCTTAATCAATTGTTGTTGCGGCATGGGTCGCATGACGCTTGCTTTCTCTATATTGGCCAAGATGTTCAGAATGGATTATCAACCTAATACGGTAACATTGACAACAATCCTGAAAGGTCTCTGTCTCTCTGGTAGTGTTGAAAAAGCAGTGCGCTTTCATGACAAAGTGCTGGCTCATGGATTTCACTTTAATGAAGTCACTTATGGGACGTTGATCAATGGGCTCTGTAAGACCGGACACACATCAGCTGCTATTCAAGTGTTGAGAAACATTCCACGTTATGGCATTGCTCCTGATGTCTTCATGTACAATGCAATTATTGATAGCCTCTGCAAGGATACACTTGTAAGTCAGGCTTTTCATTTATTCTCTGAAATGCTTGCTAAGGGAATTTCTCCCAATGTTATCACATACAATTCTCTCATTTTTGGATTGTGTCTTGAGGGTCAATATAAGGAAGCCATTGATTTGTTAAGTGATATGGTGCTTAGAAACATTACTCCAGATGTTTGTACCTATAATACTTTGATTGATGGGCTATGCAAGGAAGGAAAGATCAAAGATGCAAAGAGTGTATTGGCTGTAATGGCAAAACATGGTGTGAAACCAAATGTGGTTACTTACACCAGCTTAATGGATGGATATTGTTTGGTTAATGAGGTAAATAAGGCAAAATATATATTCAACACAATGGCTGATAATAGAGTGTTTCCTGATGTTCGGAGTTACAATATCATGATTAATGGCTTTTGCAAAAGTAAAATGATCGATGACGCCTTGAATCTCTTCGAAGAGATGCGTCGCAAGAACTTGGTTCCTGACACGGTAACTTACAATACTCTAATTGATGGCTTGGGAAAGTCAAGGAGAATCCTTTGTGCCTTGGAGCTTCTTGAAAAGATGCATGATCGAGGTCAACCCGCTAATATAGTCACTTACAGTTCTTTGATGGATGCTTTGTTCAATGTCAAACAACATGACAAGGCACTTATGTTATTCAATCAAATGAAAGAGAGTGGCATTGATCCGAATATATATACATACACCATACTTATAGATGGCCTGTGCAAAAGTGGATGGCTTAAAAATGCAAAAGAGATTTTTCAAGATCTTTCCGTTAAAGGCTATCGTCTAAATGTGAGGACATACAATATTATGATCAATGGGCTCTGCAAAGAGGGCTTGTTTGAAGAAGCATTGGCACTCTTGTCAAAAATGGAAGCACTGGTTGCTTACCAAATGCTGTGACTTTTGAAACTGTTATTCGTGCTTTGTTTGAAAAAGATGAGAATGACATGGCAAAGAAACTTCTTCGGGAAATGATTGCTAGAGGCTTATTGAAAAGACATTAAGGAGGAATAAATCAACTCAAATTAATAAATTTTCTGTTGTCAAAATTTGTACAGAACTTGGTAAATTTTATATCTATTGGGTTGGAGGATTTGGGAAATGCCATGAACTCACTATCACTCTGATTTTGGTTATCTCACTGTTATTGAATTAATTTTGAACTTGTGTTATTGGCTTATTTTTTAGTCTTTGTTACCAAGGCTATCATGCATCCTGTTTCGGCGGATTTTCCTAGTCTGGTGGCTTAGTGCTTAAGATTTCTTGATAGTAATTAAGAGCTCATGATTGGTCTGATGAGCAACTGTGTTTTATTTGACTGAATCTTCTTAGAATTCTTCTAAAAGGTATGCGGTGGCAAGATTAATGACATAGATGTATGATTTTCACTGCCATCTTTGAAACAAATACTTCTACCAAATGCATGAACCCCCTTTTTTGTTGACAATTTCAACATTTTTGTTATTTTTTAAAATCTGATCATAGGTGAAGAAACCTGTATACCAAGTCTGTGATTACACTTGATGTTTCAAATAAAAAAGTCTGTGCAAGAAGGAATTTCTAGGAATTTGGCTAATTTGGTTCAAATATGAATTATCTTAAAACCTTTGTTCATTTTCATAATTAATGTTACTCGGCTTTAATTCTTAGAAATCAATTGAAAATATGTACATTATGTTCATTTCCATAATTAATGTACAGTTGTAATTAATGTTATCTTAAAACCCTTGTTCATTTTCGGAACTAATGTTACTCAGCAGTTAATGCTTAATTGAATTATTTCATTATTTCTTATTGAAAAATCCTATATAGGGATTATTACATTGTTCTTGTTTAAAATCATGTTGAAAAGCTTTTATTATTAAAACATGGTTTAGGGTTTTGTTGTCTGATATCAGCTACACCTGTCATGAAAGATTTGGTGATTCTAATGCCAACTTCAACTATTTCTACACCTATTTCTTTGGTATTTTCTAAATCTTCTCTGCATTGTGATGAGTGGGGTTAGAATAAAGAATTAAAAGTGAAACAATGTTGTAAAGATTGAAATTGCATTTGTTCTTGTAGAATATTTTTGAATGCTAATACAATTTCTTTTGCAATCAAAAGTTGAACTATTATATAGCCTCACTGCTTAAGTGCTGATTAACTTATTCTATGAAACTGGTATTGACCTTGTATTGGTGGTTGAGTATTTGGATTCTTATCATGGATATCATCTTTGTTCCATGCTTACTGATTGCTAGGTGCACTCAAGCATGTTAAGTTAAAGCATGGCACAGACAATATTAAAGATCTCTAGTATGAATTTTCTTTATACTTGGATTTCAGTTTGTCCCTTTGAAATAATTGTGAGACACTTGATTTAATCGAGGTCAACCCGCTAATATAGTCACTTACAGTTCTTTGCTGGATGCTTTGTTCAATATGAAACAATATGACAAGGCACTTATGTTATTCAATCAAATAAAAGAGTGTGGCATTGATCCAGATATATATACATACACCATACTTATAGATGGCCTGTGCAAAAGTGGAAGACTTCAAAATGCAAAAGAGATTTTTCAAGATCTTTCCATTAAAGGCTATCATCTGAACACAAGGACATACACTGTTATGATAAACGGGCTCTGCAAAGAGGGCCTACTTAATGAAGCATTGGCCTTAATGTCTGAAATGGAAGACCATGGTTTCTCTCCGGATGCTGTAACTTATGAAACAATTATTCGTGCTCTGTTGGAAAAAGGTGAAAATGATCAAGCGCTGAAACATCTTCGTGAAATGATTGCTAGAGGCTTATGGAAATGGCAAGAGGAGAAATAAATCAACTCAAATTAATAGATTTTCTGTTGTAACTGGTGGGTTAGTGCTTAAGATGTGTTGATAGTAATTAAGAGCTCATGATTGGTCTGGTGAGCAACTGTGCTTTATTTGACTGAATCTTCCTAGAATTCTTCTAAAAGACATGTAGTGGCAAGATTAATGACGTAGATATATGATTTTCACTGCCATCTTTGAAACAAATACATCTACTAAATGCATGGTCCCACTTTTCTTTGGTTGACTATTTCAACATTTTGTTATTTTTTAAAATCTGATCACAGCTGAAGAAACTTCCCACTTTTTTTTTTTTTTGTTGACAATTTCAACATTTTGTTATTTTTCAAAATCTGATGACAGCTGAAGAAACCTGTATACTAAGTATATGATTACACTTGTTTCCAAAAAAAAAAAGGCTGTGCAAGAAGGAATTTCTAGGAATTTGGCTAATATGGTTCAAATGTGAATTATCTTAAAACCTTTGTTCATTTTCATAATTGATGTTACTCAGCGGTAACTCTTAGAAATCAATTGAAAATATGTACATTTTATGTCGATTTTCATAATTAATGTTACTTAGTTGTAATTAATGGTATCTTAAAACCTTTGTTCATTTTCATAATAATGTTACTCAGCAGTTGATGCTTAGTTGAATTATTTCATTATTTCTCGTTGCAAAATCCAATAGGGATTATTATATTCTTGTTTAAAATCATGTTGAAAAGGTTTTATTATTAAAACATGGTTTGGAGTTTTGTTGTCTGTTATTAGCTACTCCTGTCACAAAAGATTTGGGGATTCTAATTCCCAGTACAATTGTTTCTTCACCTGTTTCTTTGGTTTTTTTAAATCTTCTCTGAAGTGATGACTGGGGTTAGAATAAAGAATTAAAAGTGAAACAATGTTGTACAGTTTGAAATTGCATTTGTTCTTGAAGAATATCTTTGAATGTTAGTACAATTTCTTTTGGGATCAAAAGTTGAACTATTATATAGCCTTACTGCTTAAGTGCTGATTAAGTATTTTGCATTGGTGGTTGAGTATTTTGGATTCTTGACATGGATTTCATCTTTGTTCCATGCTTTCTGATTGCTAGGTGCACTCAAGCATGTTAAGTTGCAGCATGGCAAAGACAATATTGAAGTTCTCTAGAATTTTCCTTTATACTTGGATTTCAGTTTACCCCTTTGAAATCATTGCGAGACACTTGATTTAATATTTTCTCAGCTTATTTGATTTCTTGTTGAACCCGCCATTGGATTTTATGCTTCAAAATCAGTTTTAAATGGAAGTGAATAATAGCTACTTTCACAAAAATCACTCTTCTGACTGCACTAATAAACAAAATGAATTGAACCCAAACTAGATAGAATATGGTTGATGCTGCTATAAACTTTGAGGAATCAGTCTTAGCATTATAATGAAATTAGGTTCTTCATGTACTATTTATTGTGTGGGGGTAAAGTATTATTTTGGTCTCTAATGTTTGGGCTAAGTCGTAATTTGGTCCCTAACATTTCAAACGTCATATTCAGTCCCTAACATACACTATTATGATTAAAGGGCTCTGCAAAGAGGGCTTGTTTGAAGAAGCATTGGCCCTGTTGTCGGAAAGTGAAGACAATGGTTGCTTACCAAATATTGTGACTTTTGAAACTGTTATTCGTGCTTTGTTTGAAAAAGATGAGAATGACATGGCAGAGAAACTTCTTTGGGAAATGATTGCTAGAGGCTTATTGAATGGTTTGAAGAAGCATTGGCATTCTTGTCAAAATGGAAGACAATGATAAAGCAGAGAAACTTCGTCGTGAAAAGATATCTAGAGGCCTACTGCAAGGAAAAAAGTAGGTGAGATCCTTCTTGTTGGACATCACATAATGTTGTATTTATCTCGTACTCTCTTTTTTTTCTTTTTTCTTTTTTTAATGTGTTTTGTTACCTTCTTCTTGATCATCTATCCTTCCATATTGATGCTTCTACTTTCTTTATCTAATGGTGATTCTTGGTTCTGCTTTAGCCACACTTGGATATTTTCTGTCATTGCTTATTTTGTGGCACCATTTGTGTCAAAGTGGTTGCCATATGTGTCTTGTGGCTGTGGGGATATATTGTTATTTCCTTTTTTATTATATTTGTGCATTGATGTTACTTTATTCCTAAGCTAACTTTATTTTGATTTCATCCTTTAAAGTGAATCACTTGTTAAGCTTCCCTGCACTCTTGTTATTGTCTTTGAATCTCTTCATTTACCCATGCGGCAACATACTTGCTGATGTAGCCATCTAATGTATTTTGGAACATATTCACATTTTGTGTTCATGCAGTTGCATATGTAAAGCTTTGCCTGAGGCATATTGTACAAATGCGATTAACTTCGACAAAACATGATCATTAGTTTTCGTCATATAGAGTAAATGAATTTTTTTTTTTAAATTCAAGGTTCAAATATCTGCAGGTTTCGAAAACCAAGCTTTGATTGAACTTCTATTGATTGTCATATATGAAACACAAAAACTGTTTGCTCTCTGATATTTAAAGTATGTATCCACTTCATATGAAGAAGCTCCATCTAACTTTTTCACATTCCGGTTATTCAATATTTATTTGGATCTGATAACTACATCTTATCATTTATAAATAGAAATGCAGAATTAGAGATAAAAACCTGATGTGCCTGTTTATCTGAATTCTAGTTTTTTTTCTCTCTCAAGTATTTCAAAGTTTCCTCTTAGTTTCTGACATTTTAATTTGCTAAAACACTCTTGGACTTTCAAAACTATGTAGTCATTCAAATTAATTGTAATAATATTTGGCTATATCGTATGAGTGTTAGATGCTAATGAGTTTATAATGATCATATTCCTTTTTTCTTTGTTTTAAGTTGTTGCTGTAATATATGAAAATTTGCTATTGTTGAAATCATAGGTGATCATTTTTCTTTGCAGATTTTCAACGTGCCATAGTACAGTTACTTGAACCAACCAACAAAATGGCATCCTCGGCTGCAGAAAGATTGAGGAAGCTATTGCACTGGATATATGTTTCCGTACAAAATATTTGAGGGATGGACTAATTGTAATTAGAAAAAGTCTAGAAACCAACTACAATATAAGCCAACTCAATCAGTCTCCTTTTATTTTCAATTTTGAAATTTAAAAAATTAGGGTAGTGGGGGGTTGGCTTACATTTTGTGTGTAATTAACCTATTTTTCAACTAGTTGGCTCCAATTCACTACACGCAGATTCAATTTAATTATTCTTTCTCTTTTATATTTTGAAATTCAAGTTAGATGGTCCTCATTTATCAATGATGATTGAAAGTACCTGTGGTAAGCTTTTCCCTTTGGAAAAGGGATGTGTGTTATGTTATATGAAGTTACTTCATGTGAGTTCAAAGGGGTTTTCTAGTCTCTTTGGTGTTTTTTCTTAAAATAATATATTCAAATCAATATAATACAAATCACAGTTATTCAATCAAATTAGACTAGATTGAAAAATAAAAACAAATAAATTTAAATTATAATAAATTATATCAATTTTACTTTTTAAATCGATTCAAGATGTATTATAAACATTTTTTTAGTTGTCCAATAGCTTGATTTAATTGTCATTGTACGCATATCTCGTTTAAAGAAAAGAAATAATATAATTTAGTTTTTTTATCTTGTTTGCAGTCACAAGTTAAATATTGAAATGCGAAAATATAACTAATTTAAAAAATGTATATAAATATAAATAAGATTTTTTTTAATCCGTAGCAAACACCTTGTAATTATGCTAATATTTTTCTTTTGGGTCAGAAATTATGCTAATAATGTGTGATATATATATATATATATATATATATATGTGTGTGTGGTAGAAACTTAACTGCATTCGACTTCATGTGAAGTTGATAATTAAGAATCGTTAGATGATTTGACTAAATTTTTATCTAACGATTCTCAACTATCAACTTCACATTAAGTCGACTGCGCCCGAATTTTTACCAATATATATATATATATTATTCGTTAATGGGTTCGGTTAGGCCCAAGCAGAGATCGGTCGCACATAAAACTTCCTCCTTCCTTTTCTGTTAATTTTTTTAGGTAAACACCTCCTACTCTTTCACATAACAAATGGACTTATATGTATTTTACCAAAAACAAATGGACTTATTTATAACAAAAGAATTGTATCTTTTCAATGCTTGTAAGTTGTAAGGTGTAGCCAGTGAAAACCAATTACGGCTTATTAACAACCAAAGTCTAACAATATTTATTTTATAAATAGACTTTAATTTTGATCCACTCTTAGTATACGAGTGTCTAATTATATATATATTTTTTTTTTTTTGCTAAAGATAGGAGACTCGAACCCACAACATTTTAAATGAGTATGAAAAGACTATGTTATTTGAACTATAACTCAATGGTTCTAATTATATAATATTACATTAATAAAAATAATTTTTTTACATTGACTATATAAATCATCTAAAAAAAATAAATATAATTACGAGACTATATAAAATATTTTAAACCGTGAGTACATTAAAATTAAACTCTTATAAATAACCATCAACATTCCGTTGAAGGTTCTTTGCTGCAGTTTCTACCGTAATTCATTCGACACAAAAACAATAAAGTAACAATTCTAAGCGTTGATTTTAATACCTTCCAAACGTATTCCCCTATTATACATTCAGTAACATAATTACCTAAGCTATATGCGCTACTATGAATTAAATGTTAATCTCTCTCTTTTTAATTGGTCTTGAAGAGTTTTCTTTCGTTCTTTATTAAATATTTTTTTTTTTGTCTCTGACGTTTTTCTTTCTAGACCAGAGCCCACAAATCCATTTCACAGAAAAAGCAATCCGAAACAACGCTTGAAAGAAATAACGGAAAAAAAGAACAAAAAACAGCACACAAACATAGAGAAAACTGAAAATGAAAAATGAATCAAAAACAGATATATCCTCTCTATCATAAAGTCGTAGTAACTGAAAAAACCGACAAAACACACGTTACGTGAGAAGACCGAACTAGCTTGTATTCTCGTGACTCCTACTTCTATATACGACAAACCCTAACTCCGGTTGGCCCCACACGCTTCTCTCTTTTACTTTTTCTTTTGCACAGTTTTCTTCTGAATATTCTTCAATTCCACCTCAGATTCATTCAAATTAAGGATTAAATTTAAACCCCTTCATCATCACATAATTGTGGAGTTGCATTTTCTTTTCGTGATTTTTGAATTTTTGATTCGCGGTGGTCACGGTGTTCCTGTTCCAGACTCAGATTACATAGTATCCGTATAATATAATACAATATAATATTTTAATATTAAATAGAATTAGTATTTAATTATCAATTTTGCGGAGTTGATAATATAAATTTATAAAGGGGAAAAAGATAAATGGGGGAAACAAATGCACGGTCAAATTCGCATAAGCATTGGCGTTTTGGTACGAATTCGCAGCAGAATATTCAGTTGCGTTCACGGTCGAGTTCGAATTCGAGATCTTCGTCACCGGAGTCACCACCAAAGTCTCTGATGGAGAACCTTATGGGACTTCTTAGGGTTCGAATCAAGCGTGGCGTCAACCTCGCCGTTCGTGATGTTCGTAGTAGCGATCCCTATGTTGTCATCAAGATGGGTAAACAGGTAACGTCATCATCATAAATTTTTTTCCTTTTTTTGCTTCCTTTAATTTCAGTTTGCTTTGTTATAATTCATTCACCAACAAGGGTTTCTATTTTTGTTTTTGTTTTTGTATGTTTTCCTCTATGTCTTGACTGCGGTACACTTTGCTTGGCCTTGTTTTTAATTCCAGGATGATTTTTTTTTTCTTAAAAGGAATTGATGAAAAAGTTGTTATTTTTATGTTGTCCAGCTATGGGAAGTTCTTGATTTTGGAGGAACCCTTGTGGGTTTCAAATTAGTGACTATAAGAACATGACATATTAAGCACAAATTCTACTAGCTGTTTTATGAAATTTCCTAATTTTTCGTATTTTGGCTTTTGTTTCATGCTTAAATTGGTGGGTTTCTTTTTTTGTTTTTTGTTTTCAACTTTTAATTCTATGGTTTTATCGATGTTTACTTGCATAATAGCTTGGGTGATAGGAACAATATAAATTCAAACATTTTATGATATTAAATTAAAGTGGTGCCAAATTATGCACTTTCATGATCATGACATGTGTTTGTTGTTTTTCGGTTTCAGAAACTCAAGACTCGTGTGATTAAAAGGGATGTTAATCCTGAGTGGAATGAGGACCTCACGCTTTCGGTTGTAGATCCGCATGCTTCAGTCTCACTGGTAAGTGAATTTGTTCAACTACTTAATGCCACATTTTCTCGCTAGTTAGAGAATGCAAAGGCATGTTCAACATATATATTGAGAATTGATGCTGTTGTTCTTGCCTTCATTATGCTGGTTGAAATGTATTTTTTGAGCCAAAAAAATGTGACAACAAAAAAAAGTAAGGATAAGATCAGAGTCTACACATCACACAGATACATGTGAACAATGTTGCCATGTTGGACTATCTATAATTGAATTATTGAACTACCATATGTATAGCATTTCCTGAATTGCTCTACTTTAACTCACTAAATTTCATCAACTATACATATCTGCTTTCAGAAGTAGGAGGCTTTTGTGTCATGAGAGGGGCAGTGGCCACCCCCAAATTTTTGCAATTACTTTGAAAGCTCTTGTTCTTTCTCATTTTCTCATACATGCTAATTAAAACCAAATCTTAAATTAGGGGGGAAATTCTGATGGATAAGGTCTATGTATAATGAAACTTATCCATGAAAATTTTCGCCTCATTTTACTCTCCAACCAAACATGCCCTTAATGGTAAACTGTTGTAGTATGATCTTAATAAAGCTGGATACTGGAAGCCATGACTTTGTGTTATTACTTATTAATCAATTGGTATGAATGTAGTATGGATGCTGTGCTTTGTTTAATCAGTTGAAAAGCGCAAAACCAAACTAAAATTATGAACTTTTTCGATATTAATTTCTAGTATCTCTGCAGTGACAAGGTCAAAAAATGTGCAGTGATTTTGTTGGTAGTTGTTTATCCCTGATTTCGCGCTACATCGATTTGTGTATTGGATTGCTAATTCGGAGTCTATCCTTTCTGACTGCAGACTATATATGACCACGATACATTTAGCAAAGATGACAAAATGGGAGATGCAGAGTTTGAAATCTTACCATTTATAGAAGCCTTGAAGATGAATGTGACAGGCCTGCCAAATGGTACTGTGGTCAAAAGAATACAACAAAGCCGGGATAACTATCTCGCAGATGAGAGCCGCATCACTTATATCAACGGTAAGCTTGTTCAAGATATGATCCTTAGACTGCGAAACGTGGAATGTGGTGAACTGGAAATCCAGCTAAATTGGATTGATCTTCCTGGGTCCAAGGGTTTATGATCTTGTTGGATTGTTGTCTATTAGCAACTCCATGCATATGAGCTGGCTAGTTTAATTCCCTAATATGACATTAAAGTCTGATGAGGCTTTACCTAAGGCTTTTGAGGAACAGAACTGATATATTCAAACTCTGCATATTTTAGTGTGGTTTGTAGTAGCATTTGTACAGTTGAGACAGAGCCCTTTTTTATGATACTTGTTATTTTGGAGTGCCTTGGTTCTCAATGAGTTAGTTCTATAAAGTTTTGATTGGGCAATTATTATTATCATCATCATTAGTACTATGTGCTCCAAAAATGTGTTTAAAAGTACATATTTCAACAAACGAAAGTTTTTATGACTTACGACTCTCACAAGAAATTATCTAATCATCTTGATCAGAGGAAAACAATCAAAACATATTTTCCAAGCAGTGACTTATTGGTGCAATAATAGGTGTTAATCATTTTTCAAAAATAAACAAATATATGATCTGGAATAAAATATATATGTAATAATTGGTGTTAAGAACCTAATTAATCACTATCTTCATTTCGAAAATTGAAAGATGACGTAAAAACTATTATATGATGAAGATACTCCAATTACTACAATGATGCCAAAGCTAAAAGATTGGTGGGACAAAATTTTCTATGCTAATCAACACCAAGAAGGCAAGTCCAAACATGGCACCAAAGGGCATAAGTTATAAGCAAATGAAATTCAACATTCTCCAAAAACAGTAACATGACAAATAAGATTTCAACAGTTAAAATTGCCCTCCATGGCTTACCAATCTTCTTAACTTTTTGATTTCTTCTTCTTCTTTGTTTCACTTGCAGCCTCCACCATTTCCCCATTTTCATCCTTTTTATCCTTTTTTTTCTTCTTTTTAACTTCTCCATCGGCAACACCATTGATAACATTTTGTTCAGCCTCTTGGTCCAATTTCCTCTTTTCTTTCTTTTTCTTCTTCTTTTCTGATTTTTGATCTTCCAATGCATCACCATTTGTGGTTTCTACAGCCATGTCATCACCTTCATCTGCAGCTTTTTGCTTCTTCTTCTTGGCTTTCTTGCCTGAAGCTTCAACAGGCACTTCTTCTGTTTCCATCTCCATATCTGTAAAATTACAATGAATAAGCAAATATGTCCCATTACAAAAGTAGTAAGTATTATATACAACATATACATGGCTGTAGTTTTTTTTTTTTACCCCATAAAAATAGGCTCATTATATTTTGAAACTATAATCACTGCTAAATGCATATAATCCACTCAGTCCCACCTTTGTTATCAGCACTTTCAATGGCAGACTTCATAACATCTATGTTCTTACGAGGGGCAACTCCCTTGTCATAAAAATCAAGTCGCTCCTCAACTTGCTCGCGAAGCTTCTCCCCAAATGCAGTAGTTCCCCTTTCTGCATCAGTGTAATGATATAATTTTTACATGCGGTAACATGTTATGTAACGCATAATATTTCTATAATTAACACTTAGAATAACAAACCAGAAAAGCAGTCAATCCGTGATGCAATAGAACATTTATTTGCAAGATAGCGAGCCATTCGGCCCTTGTTTTTAGCGGATGCTCGACCAATGAAAGAGGAGTGGAATATCAAACCATATTTGGGAGTGTTTCCTCTTGTCTTTAGAGCCCTGAAAACATGCAACAATGATTTAACTTACAAGTAATGGTGACACAATAATCATAGCAAAGATATTCCAAACTCAAACTGGCACCTTTTCTTGACACGTCAAAATGCATATGGGGACTTATGGAGGGAGAACTATTACCTAAACAGTGATGCAATGATTTATTTATGGAGAACTATCTGACACTGAATTTAACGTGTACAAGATTAAAAGAAAATGAAAAAGAAAGTAGAAAGGATTGTGCCACAATGCCCTAATTTAACTTGCACCATTGAAAGAGACTAACCAGCCATACCATAAACAATGGTAAACAACAAACTATTTTCAGTTATACAACATAAAATGGACCTTATTCTTCTTCTATGACCAAGTAGTCAGTTCCATCTTGGAAGGAAACTAACAAGTAGAGATAAAAACCTGAACAATGCCTTCTCAGCACCAAGAATTTGAAGAGTTGAAGAAGGACACTTGGCTAAATTTGTTAGACTACCAGCATGTGAAATTAAACGTGCACCAACAACTTCACCAATCAAAGAAGCCAAATTTGGTGCAATGTCATTCATTTTAGCAACCAAGTAATCATACAGCTTCCGCCTGTACTCAGATAGGTCCATTACCCGCTGTGCAAATTGGTGGACATTAATCAAGTCCACTGGGGACAAATCCTGCCCTGAAAACAAGGAAAAAAGAAAATTTAGATAAAGAATGAAACATAAGTTGAATATGGTATACAAGTGAGAGTTCTACCCATGGAGGCCTTGGCAGCTTCCACAATCTCCTTCGCTTTATCTTCATCTCCAACAATGTCAGTCAACTCTGGAATCTTGTCCTCAGCCAACTTTGCTTTATCCTCAATAAACTTTGCAACTTTTGCATACAGATAATTATCATTTACAATCTTCACCAATTCAGGGAAATGCCAAGAGTACCATTCTCTACACATTATTGGCAAACGACCGAGATAATTACACCTCAAGTTTATTAATTCTATCAAAAGAAGTGAAATACTTTAATATCTAAAACTCTAGATTTAAGATTTTCCGATTCACTGTCACAAAACTACCTGACTCTCATTGAGAATGAATTGATATCCTTATCAAGTGTATCGAGAAGGAAGATTGCTTGAATGACCATATTGTCAACTCGATTAACATTGAATTTCACCTTTGCTCTACTATAACTGTGCCCCAGACCAAGTTGTGCCTTTTCCAAATCTCCTGTCTGCATTATTCAAGTAGGGGCAAAAATAATATGAACAAAAATACCAAGAAAAATAAATTCCAATTGAAATGCATATCCAGCTCATGCATGCAAAACAAAAGCACACAAACAAAGGGAAGCAACAGCAAATGCTAACCTTGAGATCACCAACAAACTTATCAAAGTGGAGCCGCACGCCACGAAGCAGCTCACTGACAAACTCATTGCTTTGACAAGGGATTTTAGTCACTTCAGCTATCTGTGAACCAATCTTAGGATCTGACACGCCTAAACTAAACTTTGACTTCTTACCTTCCTTGACTTTAGGTAAGTTAGTCTCCAAAACAGTTCTCAACTCATCGGTCAGCAAGCCTGAACACCAAAGACAACAACGAACATGTGCATGATAACAACAACAGCATCATAGAATCTTACTCTATTAATTAATTAATAGTTCTATATAATCAATCTTCTATGATCACTGAAGAGAAAATTAGATTTTGATGAAACCCAATACAATACAAAGCAAGAGCATGAAAACTCAGCGAGTCAGCGAAGCAAAGCTGAACCACTATAGCATTTTATTCGAAGATGAACACCTCATTATTTAAAACTTCGCAGAGCATTCATTTTAGCTTTTAAGAAACGGGGAAGGTTATTTTGTTTACCTTCAGAAATGGCGTTGCACTGTTTTAGGGCATCGAGTGCAGAAGTAAAAGGGTTGAAAGAACGAAGCTTGACCACTTTCCCGAACCGGTTCAGATCAGAAACGGAGTTCCGAACCGCTTCAGTATTCTGCCCTATTTCGTCGAGGCCATGAGCTTCGAAGAGCGCGTAACCCGACGCGGATTCGTAGAGAAGGAACAGCGCCATTGAAAGACACTCGGAGAACGAGAAGAGAGAGGAACGGAAGAAACCCTACTACTGAGGAAGACGACTTTGAAGAGAGCTGCTGACTAGGGTTTTAGTGGAGAAAGTTTTTTCCTTTTTTGATAAACCCTAAATTTTGATTTGGATCTGCTGGACCTTAATGGGCTTATAAGGTTTTTGGAGATTATGGATTTTGGGCCCCTGAGAAACAAATTTGGTAATGAATGGTAGTACTTTCAATTCATCACCAAAAAACATAAAAGGATTCGATTTCATGATTGGTCCATCATCCAAAACATTCTGAACCCTTAACTATCCATCAAAGAGCAAAAACCCATAAATAAATCTAAATAGCTACACCAAAAAATAACCGACCAGAAACAAGCTATCCATCAATTTTCAAGGCAATCAGTATGCAATTTGCCGCAAATCTTGTAACCAGCTCTCACCATCTTGGGTTAATTAGCTCACTTTTTCTTTTAAGTAACTATTGAGAATTCAAATTTGATTTTATATATGTAGTAATTTATTGACCTGTAATAAATATTTTAAATGAAGATCAAATCTATGATAAATTAGTCGAGAAATAAAAAATTTGCAACCACCTCTATTTTCAGAAAAATCATAAATTTTGATGGAGTAAGAATTAGTTGCTATTGGTTAATTTTCAATAATTACTGTCAAACGATCCAAAAAATATATTTACCTGCGGAAAAAATGTCCTAAGTTTGAATTAATGTATGGGATAAAATATTATCTAATGAATAATTTGTCTTTTTACATGGTTTCTCTCTACTAAGAAATGTGATCTTGGTATAATTGTCTTTGTACATTAATTTGGTTATCTACAATTCTACATTTATTCTAATACTATTAGTCTGTTACATTTGGTATGGTCTCACTTGATGTGGAACCCTATAGGCCTATATGAATAATAGTCAACAAAATCTTAACCAAAGTCAACATTGGATATTGTGTTTGCAAGTTACTTATGTGGATCCACACAAATTTGTATGCTTTTTATCACCTCTACATTCAATCCGATTTCAATTAAAACTTTGGTCATAGTATTAAGGAGATTTGTAGTAACAGAAATGGATCATCTCTATTTTTTTTTTATTTGAGAGAATAAAGTGTGATCTCTTATCTTAAATTAATAAGAAAAAGAAAATAATAAATGGTAAAATCAAACACCGGATACTATTCAATTTTTTTTTTCGGTTGGAGAGGATCCATTCCCGTTATCTCCACTGTCTTAGTTGCCCTTTTTCTTTTCCCAAAAATTGGTTTCCTTATATGATCTAATGGAGTAATGGTTCATCAAAACCACAGCAGAAACATGTCTCCAACAGAATTTATCGCACTCTTCCTTGTTTTCTGTCTCATTGAATCTCTTCCGGTTTCCTTCCTATGATGATTTGGGGAACTGTTGGGAGAACACAGGAAAATGGAAATTACATTAATGATATGCCTATTTTGTCAATGTCAACTCTTACATTCATTCATTATTTGTATTAATGGTGTAATCATTGTGTAAGGAAAAAAATTTGAGCGAGTACAAAATCAGTCTAAAGCAACACATTATTTTTATTAATATTGCATATTTTAATTACAATGCAAATATTAATAAATTTGAAGGGGCACGTCTAAATTGAACCCAATAATTTTTGCGTATTTAATGCACTATTTTTTATGAATAGTTAGATTTTATTAAAAAATATTATAAAATAAAAGTATTGATAGAATTTAATGTATATATAT
>NC_029776.3:94044863-94057221 GCF_000817695.3 Arachis duranensis
ACAATCCATAAAAATATTATTTTTTATTTTTTCACACTTATAAAAAAATATTTTTTTATTTATTCACTTAAAAAATAGAAATAGAAAATAAACATTATTTTAAATTTTTAAATATAAATAAAAATATATTTCTACAAAAATAAAAAATTGTGGAATGACATGAAAATTATATAATTATAATTAATATTTTTGTATAATTATTATATAATCTTTATATAATTACATATAGTTTTATTTTCATGAATTTTTTTTTCTTAGGCTTGAGTTTAATAGATTGTCTGATTCAAGCATCCATATTTCACAACAAAAATATATTAAGAACCTGTTAAGTAGAGCTGGTATGCTGCACAGCAAGTCCATGCCTATACCTATGTTATTTACTCTTAAATTGACCTCACAAGGCTCAGATTTATTTGAAGATGCCACTTTCTATAGGTCTATTATGAGACTACAATATGCTACATTAACACATTCTGAGATCTCTTTTGCAGTTAGCCGTGTTAGCCAATTTATGCATCGCCCTCTTTAGCAACATTGGGTGGTTGTGAAAAGAATTTTAAGATACCTATCAGATGTTACTAGTCATGGATTATGTTTTTCGAAGAGTACTTATTTTACTTTAATAGCATATGTAGATTCTGATTGGGCAAATAACCTTGATGATAGAAGGTTAACAAGTGAATATTGTATTTACTTAGGCTACAATTTAGTTATGTGGTCTAGAAGGAAGCAAGTGGCTGTGAGTGTAAAATTTGGTTAAATCATAATTAATAAATTAATTATGAGCCAAAAAGATTAAAAAATTAAAATTTATAATTTGAAACAATTAAAATATTTAGAATATAAATTAAAATACTTATTTTAAATATTTTAGTCTAAAATTAGACCAAACACGTAAAAATAGAATTTGGACCACATTTGAGCTTAAATCCAAACATAACTACCCCTTATTTAGCCATTTCAGCATCAATCTTTCCTTTCATTTCACACCCTCACCACAAGAAGAGAGAGGAGAGGGAAGAATGAATGCCTAACACAACACTATTCACTTCATCGCAAAAACTTTCATAACTTTTAATTTGAAGTTTCGATTGAAGAGTTGTTTATGACCACATATTCGTCTCAAAATCCTCTTCATTTCTATTTGAACATTTTGGTAAAGAACCTAGAACACTTTGCCCATTTCTCCTTTTCTTTCAATTTCACGTTTTTGGTTAAATGAGTGTTAAGATATTGTGATTTTGATACTTTAGGAAAAACTCAAGTACAATCTCAAGCAGGATTTTGACTCGAGATTGAGTGGTACAAGGTAAGAAAGTTCAATCTCTTTATTATCTATAATTTTGAATAAAAACCCTAGTGTGAATATTAAATTATTGTTGTGACTAGATTTTATTGACTAACTTGCCTTGTTTGGAATTAATTTTGGTATGGATTGGTGCAAAGCTTGTGATTTGGTGGAGGATTGATCAAATTTGGAGGCTTTGGTTGGAGTTTGGTTCCAATTTGGTGAGAAAAATTCAAAGTTGGAAAAAATCGCCGACATTAAGGTACGAGTTTTAGTTTTGGTAGGCATTATGTAAAGTTATATGAATGCCTAAGTTAATTATCCGAGAATAGGATTGAATGGAATGATGTATGTTGATAATGGGTTATGTGTTAGTGTGATTTTGTGAATTGAATGCTTGATATGAAAAATGTGATTATTTGAATGGAATTGAATATGAGGTTGTGATTTTGCTTATTATAATAATAATTGATGTGGATATTGGGTTTGAGGCCGTGATAGAGTGAGGAGTCCCCTATATGATAAATGGAGGTAAGTGGTGTGAGATGGTTATTAATTCTTGGTTGATTATGAACTTGGATATGTGAGTGCTATGTATTATTGATGTGAATGGATTTATGGTTGTATGAGTGTGTGTGCGTCAAATGTTTGATTGGTTGATTTGGTGTTGAAATGGTCAGAAAGGGGTAGAGAATTGATAAGTGCATGATTGAGTATATTTAGTAAAGGTTGTGGTTTAGTTTGGAATTGAGTTGGATTGAGAATTGAGGAAATTGAGCAGTTGTGAAATTTTGGTAAAAATAAATTTTTAACTAATTTTGATGGGTCACAACTTAGCTCTCGGATCTTCAATTTTGTAAAATTGCCTTAAATAAAAATTGGGTCTGTTTAGTTTATGACTTTCGAAAAACGGACGAAAAATAATTTTTAACAAAAAAGTTATGGGCGTTTGAAGTTTGTAGTTAAAAACTGAATTTACAAAAGTTGCAGAAAATTGAGGTCGTGCGTATGCATACGTATGAGGGGGTGTTACGGAATTGAAATTGTTATGCGTATACCATGTGTATGCACAAAAGCTAAGTCATGCGTACGCACGACCCAAGCATACGCACAACTTGCATTCCAAAATTGAATCTTTTTCACGCGAGTTCTGCGCGAACGCACAAAAAGGGAGCTCATGCGTACGCACTAGGCATGCATACACACGACGTATGCATACACACGACTATTCTGTTTTTCACGAAGTGTTATTTTTAACTATTTTTGCCTATCCAATTTGCTTTTTCACTTCTATAACCCATGTTTAAGGTTGGATAGCTAGTTCTAGGTCCTGAAATGAGTGTGAACATATGGATTAGATTAAATTGATATTTTTGATGAAATTGTGGATCAAAGTTAATGAATATTGATGAAGGCTTGTGGCTAATGTACTTGCTGATTAAAGACTTTGCGGTGAACTGAATAAGATGTGAATACTTGTGCTGGCAAGGACCGGTGTTATTCCCGCTTGCGTATTGAACTGATGATTACTTTTGACAAGGACGTGGCGAGGACGGTGGTAAATCTCACTTGCATACTGAGCCAAGTTATACCAGATTAAGGATGGTGGTTAATCCCGCTTGCTCGTGGGTTCTCTTGGTGTAGTAATGTGGCGGGCATTATATCCCGAGAGTGTGACAACACTATATCCCGAGAGTGTGTCGGGTACTATATTCTACAATGCACAAGAAAGACAATGTCCGGGTTAGCTACCGGATGTGTCTGATTCTGAAGTATAACTGACATGTGAGCTCATGGCCATTAGGACAGACATGCATCATATGCATTCATGTGAAATTGTTTTAGTATACAATATACATTGTTTTGGTTTGCCTATGTGTATATCTCTGTTTAGTTTTTAATTGTTGTATATGTTATAAGTGTTTTGCTTGTGTTTGCATCCTATTAATTGTGTTTGCTTCTACTGAAATCAATATTGAAATACTGTGGTATTGGATTGAAAAGAGACAGGCTGAGATGAGCGTTAAAGGAACTTGGGTTGATGGATCATTAGTTAGTGAAGGGTTTAGTTTACATTATCCTGTTTTGGTTTAGTATAACTAGGGTTGCACATGGATCGGATAATTATCCGTATCCGATCCGAATTTTGAGGATATTATCCAATCCGTAGAGCCATCAGATCGGATTAGATCTAATCCGCATATGATAGGATCAGATAGAGGATTTGACAATGATATCCGCGGATCCGATCCACAAATAAGCATATCCGCACATCATATAAATAGCCTAGTTTCACCAAGTGTTGTGCTATGAATTTTAGTGTGTTGTCATGAATTTTATGATATATTGCTTTTAATTTTTTATGTTGTACTTTAACTTAGAACAATTAAACTTAGATCTTGTATTATTATTTTTTTTTGTTATTCAAGAGAACTTTTATTGATAATATTTTAGTAGTAAATAGGCACAAATAGGTGAAAAAATAGATTTTCTAGACATTTTTTTGAAAAATAGCCAAATAGGGCCTTAAATCAATTTTTTGAATTATACGGATATAGTCGATATCCGATCCGACATGAAAAATACAGATTTCGTATCCGATCCGATCCGATAGGAGCAGTGCGGATTGAAATTTTAGGTAATATCCGATCCGATCTGTGTGGAGTCCCTAAGTATAACCTTAGGCTTAGATCTTGATTGTTTGGAGTTTAGAATTATCTATTGGGTTTGTGTGATTTTACATCATCTCTATGTTTGTACTATTCTTTGTACTTATGTTTACTATTGTTAGTCGTTTGAGGTTGTACATGTATATTTTTAGTCAGCCTTTGCTTCGTAGGTCGAGACTAGAGTTTGATATATATAATTATTTTCATTCTATTTGTATATTATGTCTCTTTGGTTTTTTTCTATACCAAGCTTTCTACCTTTATCGTTTTCAAGTACAATGCGGTTTTTGGTTTTACCTATTTTTTCTTTCGAGACTCCTAGTTAAAATATCCTTTGAATATATATGTATATGTATGTATTTGCTTTTAGACATCATAGCGTCTCACCACCTTTATTTTACGACTATAGCATAAAGCTCTTTGTGATAGGGTGTTATAGTGAGTAGGTCTTTAATAGAAGCGGAATTCAGGTGTGATGGTTTTAGTGGCTAAGAGAAGGAGGGTTGAATCTTAGCCCCCTTTTTCGCTTGATTACACTTTCTGGTCTTTGAGGAGATTTTTCTATTTTTGTCTCGTCCCTAGCCACGAGACTTTTATTTTTGTCACGTCGCTTGGCACGAGACATTTTTTGTTTTAGCTCCTGTGTAGCAGAAACAGAAATGGAGTAGTAGAGAGAGAAAATTACACCCAGATATATCATGGTTCAGCTGCTAAGTGCAATGCAGCCTACTTCCAGTCTCCATCACAACAATGATGGAATTTCACTATAATCATCCTGATTACAAACTGTAAAGTGCTAACCCAACTTACAAGGGAATTCCCACAGAATCATGAAACACAACATAGATGAACAAAAGAACTCTAAGGACATCTATGGCTTTTTCTTTTAATTTTGCACTCTCTTCCTTTTTCTGCTTTATGGCTTTTTCATACAAATCTCACTTTTTGCCTTTTTCCATGAGACTCAAGACATGACAAAATTAAACAGAAAAACACAAAATAGAATACATTGAAGGGGAAGAAAATCTGTTAGTTCAGGTAGCTCTGAGAACTCTGTGCCCTGCACTCTCACACTTTCTCCTTGAATCAAACCGTGACTGTTCACCCTTTTTATAGAAGGGAGAAGCCTCCACAGTGGAAACAAAAACCAAGCTTAACTTCTTTTTCTTCACACATAACCGGTTCGGCCAGAGAGAGAGAAGAGGTAACCCATGCAAAACTCAACATGCAAATACCTCTCGTTCTTCCTTGGTCATCACTTTTCATCAATCCGAGCGCTCCATCCTTGGCTTGCTCTCCAAGATGGATTTCTGGCCCTTGATGCTTCATGATGATGATGACTTCATCTGCTCCAATCTCTGCCTCTTCCATCACTTCACCACTCTAGCTATTTCCTGTGGTGGTTGAGCAGAATCAGAGACAAGCCATGCCTCCAAAGATCTCCTCCTTGTAGGCCGAATCTCCTTCTTTCTTTTTGGGTATGAAGAGCTCGAGATTAGCTCACCAAATCTTACCATTTTTGGTGAAAATCTCAGCTATAGCATACTTTTATTTTGTTATGTTTTCTTGCCATCATCATGATGGTCTTGAGACTTGCTCCATCTTTTTTTCGGTGAGTAGGTGTAGCTTCCATGGTTGCTAGGTAAAGACCGAAAGAGAAGAAGAAAAGATGAGAGAGAATGTAGAGTTAAAGTAAAAGCAATTAATTGAAATGAAACAAATTAATGGGATTGCTTTTACTTCCCTTGCTTGAGTGGCGTGCTACATTAATCAAATCAATCATGTCACTCATACTCTCTCTCTCTCTCTCTCTCTCTCTCTCATTTATGTTTCCAATGCTAGCAAATTTAAATTTGAAATCCATCCCAAAGTGAAAAATGGAATCCGTTCGAAGGCACAAGGCAAATGATAACATTTGCTTTCCTGATGGATTTTTGGATCAAGCATTGGATCACTTAGCATAGATCTTGGGCTTGTAACAATAATAAAATCAATTTGGCCCATAATAACAACTAGCTTCAGCCACAAATTAATTTGGACATTTTGTTTCAAGGATGAGCTAATAGTAACACACTTGGGCTTGTCAATTTCTTTTGTTTCGGCCCAAATATAAACCTGCATTGCAAAATTATTTTAATCACCATTTAATCCAAAATTAATTTTGCAATTAATTATATTAATAATGTTTAGTCATCACAAATATTAATTTAGAGTTTTCCAAACTCATCAATCTCCCCCTTGATGACAAACATTATTAAAATTGAAATGGAAAGAAATTTAAGATTGAGTAAAGAATACTCCCTTTGAATTTTGAATTTCTCCCCCTTTCAAATTGTCACAAGGCTCCCTCTTAGTATATGTCATTTTTACCAAGGGAAGTACTAACCTGTAACATTTTAATCAAGCTTCAAGTAACAATGTTATTTAGCATATTCATTACATGATGCTAAATGCTTGATTTATGAGCAGATTTGAATGATATACAAAACTCATTTGTTATCATAAATTTGATTTTCTGCTCAATTACAACTTAATCAAACAAAATTTGTTTTTGAAGAAAGACTTGTTGTTCAAATTGGTTAAAAAATATTTTCCAATAAATCAGAGCAATCTTGGTAGGAAAAATATTTTTCAATCATGATATAATCTTCCTAAACACAGCAACTTTCACCACTAAGAACTAAATGATCTGCCAAAAATAAATCCAACATAAATCATTTTATCAAGGTAAGTCAAATGTATTATTATAAACACAGTAAACACACATTTTACCAAGATAAACATCAAATAATGGCAGCAATCGAGATAAACCTGAATGTATTATCAAAACATCATGAACCAAATGCATTATTAGCATGCATTATCAATCATTGACAGAGGTGATCATGAACTCTCAAAGAGAATTTCATCCTCTGTTTTCCATATTCAATTTTTTTCAGCCTTTATTCTCCCCCTTTTGTCATCAAAGAGACACCTGCAAACAGATCTTTACAAAAGAAACAGAGTATGCAAAATATAACCCCAGAAGTTTCAACAAAGTATCACAAGGTTATGGTACTAACAGTATCCATCCTAACAAAACAGAGTATCAAATTGAGCCTAAGAGTGCCAATATCAAAGAGAATAAAAATTAATCATCAGAAAGATTAAAATCAGAATCCTCAGCGCCTTCTTCGCTACCAATGCCCAGATCCTTCTCCAAGTTTTCCAGCATTAGACCCACTCTATCTTTACATCTCCCCCAAGCCCTTTTATTCTCATAGGCTAGCTTACGAGCCGCCCTATGAGATTGTACCATTAGCTCAGACATATTGGAGAATTTGGTGAGAATTTCTCTCATTGATTCGGTTGCTTTGGAGGATTCAGGCTGACTTTCAAAGTTGCTATCCGTTGGCATTGATTTCTTACCCTTGGTTTCTTTAGCAGCTCCGCCTCCCTTGATCATAGAGATTTTGTTCTCTACATCCTCATTTGTGAAATATACCTTAAAGTACTCAAAAATACACGTGAGAAACATTCCATAAGATAAATTAGCCTTCTTGGTACTTTTTACAGACTCCCACATATGTCTAATCATAAGGTAGGCAAATGATATAGGAGATGAAGTAACAAGAGCAAATAAGATGAGAGAATCAGATATTATTACCCTGTTGTGAGAACCACTCTGCGGAATCAAGATATGAGTTATGATTCGGTGCAGTAGTGAGTTGGTTGGTCCAAGGGCTTTGCGAGTAGGAACTGTTCCGTCTAGTCCGGACATATTTGCACAGATATGAGGAAGAACCTGCTTATATGTAAACCCAACATGTGAGTCCCATTTTTCAGATATGTAAACTCTCGGTCCTTCATCTGTGTAACCAAGTGCAGCGCCGATGGTCTCAGCGTTCAGGGTGATGTGCACACGCTTCACATATGAGTGAAGACTACCATCAATCAGTCGCAGATTAGCATAAAACTGCCTTACCAACCCTGGATAAACCATTTTGTGAATGAGAAGCAGTGAGGACCATTTGAGATTTTCAAACAGAGGATGCAGATTGATCCCTTTGGCAGTCAGAGAATCAAGGTTCACCAAGTATGAGAGACACAGATGCCTCTTTTCCAAGACTTCTTGGTGGAATTCATAGAATGCACATGTAGAGAATCTTGATGGATCATAGTAGGAGTGTGGCTTGTGAAATTTGTTCTTGAATTCTAATGATTCAAGGTTTGTGGGTTCTCTTGTCTCATGCAACACGAAACCTTTGGTCTTCTGAGAACTCTTTCCGGGAGTGGCTTTCGTTGGTGGAGAAGGTGGCAGTGATGGAATCGGTGAGGTGTGCGATTCTTCCTCTTGATCAACGCTGGGTTCCTTGTTCTTTTCACTTTTCCTCCTTCCAGATGATTTCTGCGCTATTACCTTGCGCCTCATGGATTCGGGTTCCTTGGTGCAAGGTGAGGGAGAAGATGAAAAAGTGGAGTGAATATGGATGTGAGTGTGAGTTTGAGGAGTTGAGGGTTTTTGAGATAGCTGAATTCTTTCACTTTTTCTTGGTGCAGTTTTCTTTTTCATTATGTGAAGAATATGAATGGGGATGAGGCATTAAATGCTGATTTGAGAGAGGTGGTGGGGGAAGTTAATGACCATCATGAGCGCGGTTATTAACCAGGAGGTTTTCAAGAATTTGAAAAAGTGGTTTCCTTAAATCAAGGGATTAGTTGAAAGGAAAGATTTGATTTGACCACATACCACTTTCAACTAGATTTGATAAGACCACAAAAAAGATTTTGATTTTTAAACAGTGATGAACTAACAAAATGATCATGATGGGGTCAAAGAGATTTGGTATGGCCCACTAAAAATAAAATCTGCGCAGCCTCCCCTTGATCACAGCATCTCCAACATGCTTTTATTTTTTTCTCGTTCATTCCTACGAGACAAAACTGAGCAGAATCAAAATTTCACAAATTTTCAACAGAAACAAGATCAATCATTCCCAAGCTTTTTCTTAATCAACAGAATCTGTCTTCACAGAGGGGTTTTGTAAAAATTTCAGCAAGTTGATCTTCAGATTTTACAAATTGAATATCAATAGTACCCTTTTACACATGTTCTCTAATAAAATGATATTTGATCTCAATGTGCTTTGTTCTTGAGTGCAAAACAGAATTTTTGAAATATTTATAGCACTCATGTTATCACAAATTAATGGTATACTGTTGATCTTTAATTTGTAATCTTCCAACTGCGTTTTTAACCATATTAATTGTGAACAACATGCAGAAGCGGATATGTATTCAGCTTCAGCTGTGGATAGAGCTACTGTGACTTATTTTTTGCTTGACCACATGTTGAGTGAGCTTCCAAGGAAGCAACACATGCCGGAGGTGCTCCTTCTATCCACTCTATCTCCAGCATAATCTGCATCACAAAACCCTACTGCACAAAAATCATCAGATTTTGGATACCATAAGCCATAATCACTAGTTCCCTTAATATATCTAATGATGCACTTCACGGCCGAAAGATGGGATTCCTTTGGATGAGATTGAAACCTTAAGCATACACCCACACTTTGAACAATGTCCGGTCTAGAGGATGTAAGATACATGAGTGATCCTATCATACCTCTATACCTTGTTTCATCCACATCTTTCCCATTATCATCTTTTTCAAGCTTAGTGTTTAGATGCATTGGTGTTCCCATTGGTTTGGAATTTTCTAGGCCAAATTTCTTGATTAATTCTTTAGCATACTTTCCTTGGTGAATAAAAGTACCACTAGGAGTTTGTTTAATTTGAAGGCCAAGAAAGAAAGTTAGCTCTCCCATTAAACTCATTTCAAACTCACTAGTCATGAGTTTTCCAAACTCTTCACATAAGGATTCATTGGCCGATCCAAACACAATATCATCCACATAAACTTGAACTAGAAGTATATCATCATTAGATGCTTTAATGAATAAAGTTTTGTCAGTGGTACCCCTTTGAAATTGATTTTCTAATAGGAAGGCACTAAGCCTTTCATACCAAGCTCTTAGAGCTTGCCTAAGGCCATAAAGAGCCTTTGAAAGTTTAAAACCATGATTTGAAAAATCTTTATGTTCAAAACTGGGGGTTTGTGCCACATACACTTCTCTATCAATAAAGCCATTAAGAAAAGAATATTTAACATCCATTTGAAACATTTTGAAACCCTTATGGGCAGTATAGGCAAGATGCAACCTAATTGCTTCCATTCTAGCTACCGGAGCAAAAGACTCATCAAAATCTATACCCTCTTCTTGATCGTAACCTTGGGCCACTAATCTAGCCTTGTTACGAACAACTTGTCCATCCTCACCAAGTTTATTTTTAAACACTCACTTAGTACCCATAACTTTCTTACCATCCGGATGAGGTACTAGTGTCCAAACCTCATTCTTGTCGAATTGAGCAAGCTCTTCTTGCATGGCTTTCACCCATGATGGATCTTTAAGAGCTTGTTTGACATTGTTGGGCTCCATTTGTGACAAGAGTGCAAAGTTGCTTGATTCGGATTATCTTTTGGTTGAGGATCTTGTTGTCACTCCTTGAGAGTGATCACCAATGATGAAGTCATGAGGATAACCCCTCATGGACTTCTATTCTCTAGGCTTCCTTTGTGATGTTGAGCTTTGATGAGTTTCTGTTGGTCTCACTGTCTCAGTTTCTCGTGCTAGCTCAGGAGACAAAATGGAAATGTCTCCTCCAATCTGACGAGACAAATCTGGACTGGCAGATTCTTCAATTTGGGCAGACTTGGAATTTTCTTTACTTATTCCTGCTTCTTCACAATCCGAATCATTATCTATCACAGTACTGGGAATTGAATTAGAATCACAAAAAGTAACATGTATGGACTCCTCTATGGTTCTATGTTCCTGAGATAAATCCTATAGGCTTTGCTAGTGGTAGAGTATCCAACAAACATTCCTTCATAAGATTTTAGATCAAACTTGCCAAGATTTTCTTTGTTGTTAAGCACAAAACATTTGCATCCAAAAACATGAAAGTACTTAAGATTTGGAGGGGTTCCTTTCCATAGCTCATAAGGAGTTCTTTTCAACCCTTTTCTAAGAATTGTCCTATTCAAAATATAGCATGCTGTATTTACAGCTTCAACCCATAGAAATTTAGGAACCTCATTCTCACATAACATAGCCCTAGTCATTTCTTGAAGGCTTCTATTCCTTCTTTAAACAACCCCATTTTGTTGAGGGGTTCTAGGGCATGAAAAATTATGAGTAATTTTAAAGTCATCATAGAATTTTTCAAAGTCTTGGTTTTCAAATTCTTTTCCGTGATCACTTCTCAAATAGGCCACTTTTAAATCTTTTTCATTTTGAATTTTCTTGCAAAGGGTTGAAAAAGCATGGAAAGCATCATTTTTATGAGCAAGAAAAAGTACCCAACCAAATCTAGAGTAATCATCTACCACTACCAAACTGTTCATACCCTGGGTCGAGTTGTCCGACCCGGGATGTTCTACAGACAAAGCGACCGACCTCTTCAGGTCAAGATAACCCGACCTCTTCTCAAAGAGTTCGGCCAAGACACAGGAAAGCCCAAACAAAGGGCCCAAATAGAGGAACACATCCCAAATCCAAAGCAGCCCAAGCCCATAGAGATGAAGGTAGTTCCCTTAAAGATGACCTCACTTAAAGATAAGATAAAGATAAGATAAGATAACTAACTTATCTTATCCACAGGAGGCCATATTTCACCATTATAAATACACTGGAGCACCCAGGTATAACTCATACTCTGATTCTACTCAATACCTGCTTAATACCCTTGCTAACCTAAGCATCGGAGTCCCTTGCAGGTACCCCCACCCTCCGGGGATGAAGGATCAGCACCACCACCAAGTCCAACAAGTCGGACACACCAGCTCCGGCCGCCGTGCACCTGCCGGACACGTCGGCTCCGACCAACACAGAAGATCTCATCCGAGATCGACCTACAGTTTCAGGTAACCCTCGGAACATTGGCGCCATTTCCGGGGAACCTGGAAGTCATCCCATTAACATGGCGGATGACCATGACAACGACCACGATTCAGGTTTGGAAGACAGAACGCCGCATAAAAACGCGGACACAATACTCAAAAATATTCCAGAAACCAACGGAGACAAAAATTCATCAAATCCAGGAGTAATAGAAGCACTTCAAAATCGATTGGAGCAACTTGAGAAAGAAGCCCAACATCGACGTGAAAAAGAAGAAGATCTATGCCGGGAGATAAGGCGGCGTCGAGAATTAGAAGATAAGCTTATAAAACTCGAAGCTGATCTCAAAACTAAAGCTACTCGACCATCCACAGAGGATAGCTCTCAGAAAGATCAAGATCCATTCACCAGAGAAATTATGAAAACCAAAATTCCGAAAGATTTCAAGCTTC
>NC_029776.3:94057232-94060901 GCF_000817695.3 Arachis duranensis
CAAAAGATTTTAAGCTTCCAGATATGACTCTATATGACGGCACCTCGGACCCCAACCATCATCTCAGCAACTTCAGAAGTAGAATATACCTCACTAATGCCTCAGATGCAGTTCGCTGCAAAGCCTTTCCAACAACTCTCACCAAGACACCCATTAAATGGTTCAACAACCTACCTCCAAAATCCATCTCGAGTTTCGACGACCTGGCCAAGAAGTTCCTGGCCTGATTCTCCATACAAAAAGACAAAGCCAAACACGCACCTAGCCTACTAGGGATCAAGCAAGGAGATCGGGAGAGCCTTCGCAACTACATGGAAAGATTCAACAAAACATGTATGGACATACAAAGTCTTCCAACAGAAGCTGCCATTATGGGCCTCATAAATGGCCTACGAGAAGGACCATTCAGCCAATCTATATCAAAGAGATACCCGACATCCTTAGACGAAGTACAAGAACGGGCACAGAAATACATCAACATGGAGGAAAATTCTCGACATAGCGAAGCCTCAAGGCTCGGTTCTGCCTACCGAGATAAAGAATCCAAGAAAAATGAGGATCGCTCCGGAGAGAAAATAAAAAAATATCATAACTATACTCCTCTTAGGGTATCCTTGGTAGATGTTTACAAAGAAGTCTGCCATACAGAGAAAATCCCTCCAGCTCGGCCACTTAAAGGCAAAAGAGGAGGGGGAAATCGGAATGAATACTGTGAATATCACCGACTTCGAGGGCATTCCACCAACGAATGTTTCAACTTGAAAAACGTCATAGAAAAATTAGTACGAGAAGGAAAGTTAGATCGGTTTTTGGCTAATCGGGATGATGAACCAAGAAAAAGAAGAAGGGATGAGGATGCTGGACGATCTGAACGATCACCTCGCACACCGGAAAGACACGTTCACGTAATACACGTCGGATTTGCTAGAGGAGGAATCTCCAAATCATCTCGCAAGCGACACCTCAAAGAGGTGTACCACGTCGAAGGAAAAAAGGAAGCCCCAGACATCCCAGCAATCACGTTTACCAAGGAAGACGCATCCGGAATCATCTAAGGACAGGACGACCCCATGGTCATTACGATCATACTGGCAAACGCCAACCTTCACCGTACACTAATTGACCAGGGAAGCTCTGCCGACATCTTATTCAAAACTGCCTTCGACAAACTTGGTCTAGAAGAAAAAGAGCTAAGAGCGTACCCGAACAGCCTGTTCGGACTAGGAGATGCCCCAGTTCAACCGCCGGGATACGTATCGCTGCATACAACCTTCAGAAAGGGGAACCAATCCAGAACACTCAAGATAGACTACATCGTGGTCGACGTAAACTCAGCCTACAATGCCTTAATAGGTCGGACAACGTTAAATCAACTCGGCGCAATAGTTTCAACTCCACATCTATGTATGAAATTCCCAACTGCGGAAGGGATAGCTACAATAAAGGCAGATCAAAAGATGACACGTCGCTGTTATAACGAAAGCCTAAACCTCCGAGGTGAAGGAGGAGAGTTCCACACAATCGAGCTCGGTGGAGTTCAGAGGCGAGAAGAATTCCGACCATGACCCGAAGGAGAAGTAGAAAGAGTCCAGATCAGAGACACCTCGGATAAAACAACTAATATTGGCACGATCCTGAAAGGAGACACAAAGGAATGACTAATACGGTTCCTACGAGATAATGTTGATCTCTTTGCATGGAAAGCTGCCGACATGCCAGGCATTGATCCCGAACTAATGAGCCACAAATTGGCAATCTACCTGGGATCCTGGCCGGTACAACAAAGATGAAGAAAACTCGGACCAGAACGAGCTCAAGCTGTGGAAGAACAAGTACAGGCGCTATTAGAGGCCGGGTTCATAAGGGAAGTCAAATACCCACTATGGCTAGCAAACGTCGTCTTGGTGAAAAAGTCAAATGGGAAGTGGCGAATGTGCACCGACTACACTGACCTCAACAAAGCCTGCCCAAAAGACCCTTACCCACTCCCAAGCATCGACGCTCTAGTAGATGCTTCATCAGGATATAAGTATCTCTCGTTCATGGACGCGTATTCAGGGTACAACCAAATCCCCATGTATCCGCCAGATCAAGAAAAGACCTCGTTCCTAACGCCGAAAGCAAACTACTGTTACATCGTGATGCCTTTCGGTCTCAAGAACGCAGGAGCTACTTATCAAAGGCTAATGAATAAAGTCTTTTCAGAACACATCGGGAAAACCATGGAAGTTTATGTAGACGACATGTTGATAAAGACACAAAGCGAAGATACATTATTAGCCGACCTGGCTCAAGTGTTTTACACTATCAGGAAACACAACATGCGGCTCAATCCCGCAAAATGCACCTTCGCAGTAGAAGCAGGCAAATTCTTAGGATTCATGCTCACACAAAAGGGAATTAAAGCAAATCCAGACAAATGTCAAGCCATACTCAACATGAAGATCCAGACAAGTGTCAAGCCATACTCAACATGAAGAGCCCAACTTGTGTCAAAGAAGTACAACAACTCAACGGGAGGCTGGCTGCTCTATCCCGATTCTTAGCAGGAGCTGCAATAAGATCTCTTCCCTTCTATGCTACTTTAAGAAAGGGAAAACAGTTCGAATGGACGACAGAATGTGAGCAAGCCTTCCGAGACTTCAAAGAGTTCTTAGGACGGCCACCTATCCTATCTCAGGCACAAGAAGGAGAACCGCTCATATTATATCTCGCAGTAGAGAGCCGGGCAATAGCCTCAGCACTAGTCAGAGAAGACGAACATGGGCAAAAACCCGTCTACTTCATTAGCAAAGCGCTACAGGGATCTGAGCTGAACTACCAGAAAATAGAAAAATTTGCCTACGCTCTGATCCTCACATCACGGTGGCTCCGCCCATATTTCCAAGCGCATACCATTAAAGTTCGGACCAACCAACCCATAAAAGGGATATTGCAGAAAACATATCTAGCAGGAAGAATCCTACAATGGGCAATCGAGTTGTCTGAGTTCGACCTCCAATACGAGGCGTGGACAGCCATCAAATCACAACACCTGGCCGACTTCATCGCAAAATTCACAGACACCCCGGAAATACCCATAGAGTGGAACATATACGTAGACGGATCCTCGAATAAAACAGGAAGCGGTGCGGGTGTGATAATCAAAAGTAACCAAGGAACTCAACTTGAGCTCTCCCTTAAATTCAAATTCCCGGCCTCAAACAACCAGGCAGAATACAAAGCACTATTAGCTGGTTTGAAGCTGGCTAGGAAGGTTGGAGCTCGGAAACTCAACATCTACAGTGACTCACAAGTCATAACCTCACAAATAACAGGAAGCTACCAAGCCAAAGATCCGACCATGAAAAAATATTTGGATAAAACCAAAGAACAGCTCGGACAACTCGGGGAATATAGAATTTACCACATACCTCGTGAGCAAAATGCCCGAGCTAACGCCCTTTCAAAATTAGCCAGCACCAAACCAGAGGGCAACAACAGAAGCCTCATCCAGGAGATACTACAAAACCCGTCAATAGCGGAAGAAGAAAAAGTCCTAGCCATAATAGGTCGGGATCAAGGATTGATGACCCCCATAATAAATTACCTCAAAACAGAAGCACTCCCTACAGATGAAAAGGAGGCAAAGAGGCTGAAAAGGGAGGCACAGTACTACACTATCATAAA
>NC_029776.3:94061014-94062611 GCF_000817695.3 Arachis duranensis
GAAGTACATAGCGGCATTTGTGGTAATCATCTCGGAGCGCAAGCTCTCACCAAAAAGATACTCCGGGCGGGATTCTATTGGCCAACTCTACAAAAGGAGGCTACAGAATTTGTGAGGACATGCCCACCATGCCAGAAGCATGCCAACTTTCACATTGTCCCACCAGAAAAGCTCATCAGCGTAACCTCACCTTGGCCATTTGCGAAATGGGGACTCGACCTTCTCGGACCCTTCCCACAGGGATCGGGACAAGTAAAATTCCTTATAGTAGGAGTAGACTATTTCACAAAATGGATCGAGGCAGAACCCCTAGCCAACGCCACCGCTCAAAGAAGCCGAAAATTCCTATATAGGAACATTATTACGAGGTTCGGAATACCATACTCCATCACCACGGACAACGGTACCCAATTTACAGATGCAGGCTTCAGAAAACTGGCGGCCGACTTGAACATAAAATACCAGTTCACCTCCGTTGAACATCCCCAAGCCAATGGGCAAGCCAAAGCGGCCAACAAAGTCATACTGGTCGGACTAAAGCGGAGGCTACAAGAAGCAAAGGGAGCTTGGGCTGAGAAACTTCCACAAGTCCTATGGGCGTATCGAACAACCCCCATTCTACTACAAACGAATCACCATTCTGACTAGCATATGGAGCGGAGGCAATGATTCCAATAGAAATTAAGGAAGGATCTCCCCGAGTAGTCCACTACAATGAATGAGTAAACTCTCAACTTCAGAGAGAAGAGCTCGACTTGTTACCCGAAATCCAAGAAAGAGCTCGGATCAGGGAAGAAGCTCTAAAACACCGAATGGCTTCCAAATATAATCAAAAGGTAGTGCCGAGAAGTTTTGCAGAGAATGATCTCATCCTAAATCCGGAATGACATTGGAACAACTCGACCCGGAGAAGGGAAGCTGGCAGCGAACTGGAAAGGACCCTATCGAGTCATAGAAGTACTTGGGAAGGGCTACTACAGACTGTCCGAGCTTGATGGACGAGAGCTTCCCCGATCATGGCACGCCTGCAACCTACGAAGGTACTACAGTTAGAAAAGGTAAAAGGTCTCACTAAATGGATGCACTCTTTTTCCTGAAAAGGTTTTTTAATGAGGCACCAGGTCGAGACCTAGACCAGAAAATCCCACATGTATATATTCGCATTTTCCTTTAAATAAAATGTATTTTAGATATTCTACAAGAGTCCAAGACGCATTAATCTGAAGTATTCATCATCCGATTATAAAGCAACAGGTCGGCAGAAAGTGAAAAACAAATTCACTGCCCGACCACGATAAAGATAATCGTCCGATAAAGGTGAAAACGCGATTCACCCAAAGGACAATCTAAAGATGCCAACCATTTTCTTCAAATCGGCAAAGATGAACACAGAATAATGTAAGAAGTTATCGAAAGCAATTCAAAAAAAAGAACCTGACGAGGTCTTACGGATAGCTAAAATAATAACTTAAAGACTGGCCGACGTGCAGAAGTCGGACCAAGTCAACCCAAGTTATAAGTAAACCCTGGAAAGAGGTCTGGCCAACCCTATTAAAGAGGATTACTTTAACTTAGAAGGGCCCGAAATAATAAAGTC
>NC_029776.3:94062714-94091401 GCF_000817695.3 Arachis duranensis
TACGAAAAATAACTTAAAGGAGACCGATATAACCAAGTCGGACTCCTATCATTAAAAAGTTATCAAAGTAATCCCTGGAAGAGACCTGACAAAGGTCCAAAAAAGAGGATTACAGAAATAACTTAAAGGAGACCGATATAACCAAGTCGGACTCCTACCATTAAAAAGTTATCAAAGTAATCCCTGGAAGAGACCTAACAAAGGTCCAAAAAAGAGGATTACAGAAATAACTTAAAGGAGACCGATATAACCAAGTCAGACTCCTACCATTAAAAAAGTTATCAAAGTAATACCTGGAAGAGACCTGACAAAGGTCCAAAAAAGAGGATTACAGAAATAACTTAAAAGGAGACCGACATAACCAAATCGGACTCCTGCCACTAAAAAGTTATCAAAGTAATCCCTGGAAGAGACCTGACAAAGGTCCAAAAGAGAGGATTACAGAAATAACTTAAAGAGGGACCAGCGCAAAAGAACCACCAAGAAACAAGTTGGACCCATAAGTCACAAACCTCAAAGGATCCAAGCTACAAACAATAAAACAAAGCAATCCGAAGAGGTCGAAATGCAAGATTTCAAACATCAGTAGAAAACTGAAAAGATACCAAGTCAAAAAAGCTACCTCTACAAAAGTTATAAGGCCCGGAAGGCCACCAAAACCTACCGTGAAGGGAAAGCGAGCTACTTTTTGTTTTTCAAAATAAAAAGTTGCTAAACAAAGCAACTAGGAAATGTCAATGAAAAGTTTTAAAAGCCCACAAGCCGGGCCAACTATACATCCAGAAAGAGATCAGCAAACATCTGGAGCCTTCTTGGCAGCGTCAGGACAAGGGGAAGGAGGACGAGTCTGAAGGGGCACGGCATCCACGGTTCCATCACCCCGGTTTAGAATCTGGCAATCCGGATCAGATGTAACGGAAGGAACAGAGGAGGTCGACACCTTAAGAGAAGGCACGGGGGGAGGATCAGCCTTATCATCATCCTGGTCATCAGGGACAATCTTACCATCCCTCACGACATTGTCCAGGCTGATGAGAGTCAAGTCGGCATCAGGAGCAACAACCCGGAACTGTTCCATTAGGTTCTCGGAGGCAGCAGTTACGCTACCCACAAGGTGACCTTGAAGCTCACCATAATTAACCCGAGCTGTTTCCAAATCCTCCCGAAGATGCATCAATTCCCTATAAGCTGAGACATAGCTATCCTTATGTTTCAACGCCATGTCTTCGGCCAGCTTCAAAGAAGCAGCAAGGGAAATAGAGCTGGCCTTCTCACTCTCCAGCTCCTTCTCCACCTTCGCTAACTTCACCTCTAACTCCTCCTTCAAACCCTTGATTCGATCAAATTCCGACTTGGCCTCTTCCATAAAGGATTTTGTGGCATGAATCGGAATCCCCTGAATTGTTCGGAATATAGCGGCACCCATATGAGCCATCTTTACACTACTTTTAGTGATAAAATCCAGATGCCGAAGAAGAGAAACATCGTCCATAGAAAGCCCACCATAGGGGGCAATTTGCTGGTCGACAAACTCGATAGCATCAAAATCTGGGGCATCCAGGTTAAAGGGCTCGGATGACTTTTGCTTCTTACAAGGAGGGGCACCAGGAGCTGCAGCAGAAGATTGCGGAGGATCGACCAAGCAAACCCGAGGAATAGGAATTGCTTTCCTCGGCCCGGGAGAACTAGGTACAGGAGGTTTAACTGGAACCTGGGAAGATCCCTCTCCGGCCGCCTTGGCCGAAATGTTTAAAGCCGCAGTTGCCTTCTTCGCCTTCTTGAAGGCCTTCATAGAGTCATTGTTCTTTGACATCTCTGATGAACACAAAACCAATCACAAAGGACAAATTACAAACATAGAAGAAGAAAAAAGCTCGAAACAGAAAGCAAGTATAAAAATAAAAGCAGACAGTGCCCAAAGCAGCCCGAACCAAAGATGGATCACTCAAAAATCTCTTCGTATCCAGATGGGGAGGCTTCCCCCATAAATCTTCAAGAACAACTACAAAGGCCCGCTCAACTTCACTAAGCATTTCCCATGTGTAACGTGGCACTCTTACATTCTTTTGCCGCTCTAGAGGAAAAGTAGACTCGTCATTCTCATCAAGAAAAAAGGGGCGGGCCCCCTCGACTGCTCGAACTTTAAAGAAGTAGTTCTTGAAGTCCTTAAAGGACTCGTCATACATCGCAAACACTTTATGGCCCTGGGCGGACCGGAAAGAAACCTAAGAAGCTTTCTTTTTTGAAGAACCGCCAGGCTTGGCGGAAACAAACAAGTAAAGAAAAAGAGTCTGAGAATGTGTTACATCTAGTTCACAACAGAGAAGTTGGAAAATTTTAATAAAACCCCAGGAATTTGGGTGAAGTTGGGATGGAGCAATATTACACGACCACAACAGGTCGGTTTCAAAAGCAGTAAAAGGAAAAGTAACATTCAATTGGCTGAAAAAGTATTCATAGGCATAGAAGAAAGGACGCTCCCTCTCGATGGAAGTCGAAAAGCAAACCCTCTCATCAGAATCAGGAGCAACAAGCTCGTAATCCCCCTCGCGAGCATTGTTCCCACAAATCCTATGACGCTTCCTCAGCTCTGTGCAAAATTTAGCATCCACAACAGAAACACACAACAAAACAAGGGAGTCCAGCCAATCGGACATCCCCTCGGGAATTCTGGAAGACATCTCTACAATGTTATTGCGAGAAGACATGAGGCCAACTAATCCTACAAGTAAGAAAAGAAAATGAGGTTACTACAAACATCTCGGACAAAGGGGAAAAAAACTCGGTCAATACTTCTGAGGCAATGAAAAGCAAGAAAAGGAAAACTCCAGGACTCAAACCAAAGCCCTGGGGCATCCTTTGGAGGCAACAATAAAGCAAGGTTTCCAGAAATACCCTACAGATCGCATCCCAATATTTCTCAAAAAGGATTCAAAACAACAAAGCGCTTTTTCATCAAAGAAAAACACAGCAAATGATTACAAAGCCTACCAAACAAAAACATTCCCAAAGCAACAAAGCATGGGACCATTAAAGATGCAACCTTTTTGAAAAAGATCAGACAGGAAGCAATCTCCAAAAGTAAAAAACAGATACGCATCTTCTACCAGCATCAAAAGCAACCAGAAAGCAACAGTAAAATCCCAGAAAGCCTCAATAGAAATTCCAAGAAAAAACCACAAGAAAGAAGCACATCACAAGCAACAAGTAAAAGATCGCAAAGAGATCCAAACTTTCAAACATGCAAAACTAGAACACTCACCAAAGTTAAAAACGAAGCTACGGAAAAAGCAAGAAAAGCTAGTACCAACCTGGAAAAGAGCAGCAAGCTTCAAAGAGGGAAGACGAAATCTGGAAATGCCTCACCACGAAAAATGCGAACAAAAGTAAATGTCGCAGGAACCAGTGCAAAATCCCAAGCGCCAGAGAACACTAAATGACGCCGCAACGAAATAAAAACAGAAAGTACAAAAGCAGAGAGTGGAGAGAACTGAGAAAAGAAGTTACGAAAGAGCAAAAGAAGAGAAACTATTTTCAGGTTTTCAAAATCCAAAGTAAAAGAGCCTAAGGGAAATGGGGCAATTAATGCTCAAAATTAAAAGCATTAAACCCTCGCACGTTCCCAAAAAAGCGCCGGTATAAAAGCGCGCGTCTTTTAGAGTAAATGTTCTACATTCAAAAGCTGATACAAAGGAATCAACAAAATGCTTAAGTTCGACTTCACCAAAGAAGGACCGAAGTAAAAGACTCGGCCTAAAAAAAAAAGAAGACCGAGCTCAAGCAAGGGCACTGTTCATACCCTGGGTCGAGTTGTTCGACCCGGGATGTTCTACAGACAAAGCGACCGACCTCTTCAGGTCAAGATAACCCGACCTCTTCTCAAAAAGCTCGGCCAAGACACAGGAAAGCCCAAACAAAGGGCCCAAATAGAGGAACACGTCCCAAATCCAAGGGCAGCCCAAGCCCATAGAGATAAAGGCGGTTCCCTTAAAGATGACATCACTTAAAGATAAGATAAAGATAAGATAAGATAACTAACTTATCTTATCCACAGGAGGCCACATTTCACCATTATAAATACACTGGAGCACCCAGGTATAACTCATACTCTGATTCTACTCAATACCTGCTTAATACCCTTGCTAACTTAAGCATCAGAGTCCCTTGCAGGTACCCCCCACCCTCCGGGGACGAAGGATCAGCACCACCACCAAGTCCAACAAGTCGGACACACCAGCTTCGGCCGCCGTGCACCTGCCGGACACGTCGGCTCCGACCAAGACAGAAGATCTCATCCGAGATCGACCTACAGTTTCAGGTAACCCTCGGAACACAAACCATAGTGTTTACCTCCTAGACTTTGAGTTCTTGTTGGACCAAAAAGATCAATATGTAACATCTCTAATGACCTTCTGGTTGAAATTCCATTTTTTGGTTTAAAAGAGGATTTAACTTGTTTGCCTAATTGACAAGCATCACAAGTAAGATCCTTATGAAATTTGATTTTAGGAATTCCTCTAACTAGATTTTTCTTTACTAGCTTAGAAATTTGGTACATGTTAGCATGACCCAACTTTCTTGCCATAGCCATTTTTCAGATTCAAGAGATGTAAAACATGTTACATTTTGTTCTTTCAAGTCCTCAAGAGTTAATCCATACACATTCTTGCATCTTTTGGCTTCAAAAAGAATATCCCTAGTTTTTTCACAAACAACCAAACACACAAACTTTCTAAAAATCACTTCAAATCCTAAATCACACAATTGGCTTACACTAAGTAAATTATGTTTCAAACCATTTACAAGAAGAACATCATTTATACAAGATGAAAAGCTTTTACCAACTTTTCCAACGGCCACTATCTTTCCTTTACCATCATCACCGAAAGTGACAAGTCCTCCATCATATTCATCAAGCTTTATGAAGAAGGTTGTCTTTTCGGTCTTATGCCTAGAGCATCCGCTGTCCATGTACCACATATTTTCTTTCCTCTTGGATGCTAGGCATACCTACAAAATAAACTCAAGTGACCTTAGGTATCCAAATCTTCTTGGATCCTTTCACGTTAAACCATATCCTATGTCCCAAATCATTGTAATCAAAAACAACTTTGTAAACTTTATCACCAATCATTCTTTAACCAAAGAAACACAGAACGGGAAAATGACCGCTTCGATTGCATAACCTACAAAATCTTGGAGTTGCTGTTTTGTTAAAGTAGGTGGGATCTTGAAACCTTGTGTCATTGGATGAAGAAGCTCTATCTTTAAAAGAATGTTTCTTATCAGATTTATAAAACCCCAAACCAGCTTTATCAAAGAGTAGTTTTTGACTAGCCAATATTTGATTTAAATTTTCAAAATTTTGAGTAAATTTGGCTAAGTCATTTTCAAGACTTTTAACCTTTTTCAGCAACTCTTCATTTTTCTTAAAACAGTTTACATATGCAACTACCGAATGATCACTTTCACAACTTCTAAGTTGAGCTTTCAACTGCTTATTTTCTTTCACAAGATCACAAGCAGTTTCGGCCTCCCTTAGCTTTTCTTTGAGAAAATCATTTTCAGCTTTAAGAATGGTAATTTGTTGTTCAAGATCTTGATTATCAAGAAGAAAGCATCTTATTTTTTCAGAAAGGTGATCTATCATAAGATGAAGGTCTTCAGTGTCAGGGTTTTGAAAGAATACCTGATCTATATGATTTGCCATGAGACAAGGCTGTGACTTGGTCTCAGATTCTTCATCACTGTCTGAGTCATTTTCCAAGTCTTCCCATGATGCCATCAGACCCTTCTTCTTTTCCCTTTTTTGCTTCTCCTCCTTCTTTAACTTGGGACAGTCAGATTTGAAGTGTCCCATTTTCTTGTAGTTGTAACAAGTTACTTTGCTAAGGTCTTTCTTCATTTTTCTTGAGCTGCTGCCTTTGCCTTTGAACTTCACCATTTTCCTGAATTTTTTGGCAAACAATACAAATTTATTTTCAGAGGAGTTATCACTGGATTCATCATCTAGGGGGTTAGTTATAGAAGAAAAAGCAATTCCTTTTTTTTTTACTCTTTTTTCAAATAAGTGTTTTCAAAAGTAAGAAGGTTTTCTCTCAAATCATCAAATGTCACGGAATCAAGGCTACTGCTCTCAGAAATAATTAAAGCTTTTGTTTCCCACTCTTTAGTGAGACATCTCAGCACTCTTCTCACAAGCACAGAATCGGAATATGTTATTCCCATAGCATCCAAGCCAACAATGATGATGTTGAACCGTTCAAATAGTTCATCAATGGATTCTCCTTCCTTCATTGCAAACATTTCATACTCCCTGTTTAACATGTCTATCCGAGTCTTCTTTACAATGGTGGTTTCTTCATGAGTGATTAGCAACTTGTCCCAGATTTCCTTTGCCATTGTGCATCATGATACCCGTCAGTACTCCTCGAAGCTGATAGCACAGTTGAGTAGATTTACAGCCTTGGCATTTAGCTCTACTTTCTTTCTATCTTCTTCGGTCCAACTTGCTTCCGGTTTAAGAGTGATTACTCCTTCCGCACTTGTGTTGATTGGAAATTGAGGACCCTCCAGGATAATCTTCCATAGTCTGTAGTCTACTACTTGTACAAAGATCTTCATTCTCTCCTTCCAATAAGTATAGTTTTTCCCATTGAAAAGAGGCGGTCTGTTGCTTAACTGTCCTTCTGTAAGGTTGTAAGACACAGATTTGAGCCACTACTTTCTGCCATGAGGATCTTTTCTCCAAGCTGCAAAGCTTGATCTCTTTGAGACCAAGCTCTGATACCAATTGATGGTTTCAGTGGCTAAGAGAAGGGGGGTTGAATCTTAGTCCCATTTTCGCTTGATTACACTTTCTGGTCTTTGAGGAGACTTTTCTGTTTTTGTCTCATCCCTAGCCACGAGACTTTTATTTTTGTCTCATCACTTGGCACGAGACATTTTTTGTTTTAGCTCCTGTGCAGCAGAAACAGAAATGGAGTAGTAGAGAGAGAAAATTATACCCAGATATATCATGGTTCAGCTGCTAAGTACAATGCATCCTACATCTAGTCTCCATCACAACAATGATGGAATTTCACTATAATCATTTTGATTACAAACTGTAAAGTACTAACCCAACTTACAAGAGAATTCCCACAAAATCATGAAACACAACATAGATGAACAAAGGAACTCTAAGGATATCTATGGCTTTTTCTTTTAATTTTGCACTCTCTGCCTTTTTCTGCTCTATGGCTTTTTCATACAAACCTCACTGTTTGCCTTTTTTCATGAGACTCAAGACATGACAAAATTAAACAGAAAATACAAAGCAGAATACATTGAAGGAGAAGAAAATCTGTTAGCTCAGGTAGCTCTGAGAACTCTGTGCCTTGCACTCTCACACTTTCTCCTTGAATCAAATCGTGACTGTTCACCCTTTTTATAGAAGGGGGAAGCCTCCACAGTTGAAACAAAAGCAAAGCCTAACTTCTTTTCCTTCACACATAACCGGTTCGGCCAGAGAGAGAGAAGAGGTAACCCATGCAAAACTCAACATGCAAATACCTCTAGTTCTTCCTTGGTCATCACTCTTCATCAATCCGAGCGCTCCATCCTTGGCTTGCTCTCCAAGATGGATTTCTGGCCCTTAATGCTTCATGATGATGATGACTTCATCTGCTCCAATCTCTGCCTCTTCCATCACTTCGCCACTCTAGCTACTTCCTATGGTGGTTGAGCAGAATTAGAGACAAGCCATGCCTCCAAGGATCTCCTCCTTGCAGGCCGAATCTCTTTCTTTCTTTTTGAGTATAAGGAGCTCGAGATTATCTCACCAAATCTTACCATTTTGGTGAAAATCTCAACCACAGCATACTTTTATTTTGTTATGTTTTCTTGCCATCATCATGATGGTCTTGAGACTTGCTCCATCTTTTTTTCGGTGAGTAGGTGTAGCTTCCATGGTTGCTGGGTAAAGACCGAAAGAGAAGAAGGAAAGATGAGAGAGAATGTAGAGTTAAAGTAAAAGCAATTAATTGAAATGAAACAAATTAATGGGATTGCTTTTACTTCCCTTGCTTGAGTGGCGTGCTGCATTAATCAAATCAATCATGTCACTCATACTCTCTCTCTCTCTCATTTATGTTTCCAATGCTAGCAAATTAAAATTTGAAATCCATCCCAAAGTGAGAAATGAAATCCGTTGGAAGGCACAAGGCAAATGATAACATTTGCTTTCCTGATGGATTTTTGGATCATGCATTGGATCACTTAGCATAGATCTTGGGCTTGTAACAATAATAAAATCAATTTGGCCCATAATAACAACTAGCTTCAGCCACAAATTAATTTGGACATTTTGTTTCAAGGCTGAGCTAATAGTAACACACTTGGGCTTGTCAATTTCTTTTGTTTCGGCCCAAATATAAACTTGCATTGCAAAATTATTTTAATCATCATTTAATCCAAAATTAGTTTTGCAATTAATTATATTAATAATGTTTAGTAATCACAAATATTAATTTAGAGTTTTCCAAACTCATCAAAGTGTCTTGTGAATGCTGCAACAGACATCACTTGGATGCAGAATCTTCTAATGAAACACAGAATGCCCTCTTCAGTTGTTTCCACAATATTTTGTGACAACTTGAGTGCTATTCTTTTAGTTGCAAATCCTATTCTACATAGTTGTTCTAAGCATTTTAAAGTTGATCTACATTTTATTCGAAACATGATCTCCAAGAAGAAACTGATTGTTGTGCATATATATTCTTATATCTTATTAAGTAGCTGACATCTTAACTAAATCAGTTTCCTTTGCACTCTGAGAAATTTTGCAGCAAACTCAAACTTCAATCCTTGGAAGTCATGAGTTTGAGGGAGAAGAGGGATTGTGAAACACCATACTGAATTTAATCAAGAATTGATTAAAGAAGTGTGAATTAAAGAAGTATGAAGTGTTAGTAATAAAATTAGTTATAGTCTTGGTTTTCTTTCTCTTATAAGATTAGGCATACATGTACATACCCTTCCTAGTGTATCTCTGCTATATAAGGCTGAGCCTTCTTTGTGTATAACACACATTTGAATTATACATTAATAAAAATATATCAGTTTAGTTTCTCTATTTTCTACATTAGCGTTACAATTCTTTCATTGTTCTTCATCTTTTATAATCCGTTTGTGTTTAATAAGTTTGAAGAGAGGAGTATTAAGGATATTAGTGTATATAATACTATTACTTGAGAAATGTTAAAAGGTTATCAAAATTTATTATTTTTTTATCATTAGTTAATTATTATTATTTAAAAATATAGAATAAAATATATTATTGAATTATTAGACTAAAAAAATTATATAAAAAAACTTAAATTAATAGATAAATAATGACAAAAATAATAAATTCTGATAATTTCTAATATATATATATAGTGATACATGTAATTGAAATATTCACATTCCTTGAAAAGCAAGCAATTCGATTTATTTCTCCGCTTCATGTTTTGCTCTTGTTTGCAGCAAATACACCTGTTACATCTCATTATTTTAGAAGTAATTCCTTCAAAACCTAAATGATCAATCACTTGTGTCATTTCTTGAATATTAAAACCTTGAATTATATTATTGCAACTGCTTAGAAAAATATAAAAGTTTATAATTTGTTAATATGTTAAATGAAAGCATAAAATTAGTTTGCACACTATTATAAGCACGCATGCAGATATACAAAGTATTTTCATATAATAGGGTTTCTATGTATTTTAATTTCATGCTTACTTTTGGTATATATGCATACATATATATTTGTTGACCATAAGACTTCATTTCCCTTTTTTTTAATCAAAGATAGAAAAACTCAAACTCGCGACCTCTTAAATGAATACGAGTCGAGGAAATATAGGGAGCCAATAGAATATATGTACAATGTGTACAATGAGGGTATAAGAATGTTCGATTCAATATGATATCAGATGTTTATTATCTCTGGTACTTGAGTGGTTATTTTAGATAATATAGGTATATTGTGTTTGAGAAATTAGTAGTATTTTATCCTGAATATTCATTTTTTAACTCATATTGAGCCAAATAAATAATTCATTGTACACATTGTACAAATATTTCATTAACTCCTTAGCGAGATTCATATGAATCTCATTCTTTGATTTATCTTATTACTATGTTAATTATATAGTATAATTTGTTTGCATAGATTGAAGTATTCCCAAATTTTTGCTAAATTCCATGTTTACAATTGCAGTATATATCCGTTATCCGTCATCATATTAATGTGATTTGTTAGCCTCCCAAATCTTGTTAGCAAATTAAAATATTCAAAGGGCACGAAATCTTGAAAAGAAGATAATTTTGTTTTGGATAAAAAATAAGTAAAGTGGTTTACACATTCATGCAAGGGGTTAATAAGACAAAAGAAGTTCATAGATACTGAAGAACAGTAAAAATAAATAAATAAATCAAATGCATGCATTCCATTTCATGCTCTTAGGAAACACAAAAACCTATTGCAGTGCGTGCGGCTAAGCATAGTGTTTGGGGTTTTTGAATATAGTTAACAGGGTTTGTAAGACTGACATACCAATCACCATTATTTACCATAATTAAGTTATTTTTAGTTTATCATTATTTACCATTTTATATATATGCTAATATATATTGCTCATGGCCTCCATCATTGACTTCAACGCATGCTCTAGTTAACATTTTCTAGGAGATGAATATATGTTTATATATCCCAAATGAATCAGGTTAAACTAATAATTAAACTTGGTGTATGATAATAAGTAATTAAGATAATCACTACATCAAAAAGAAATAGTTTTAGTGACAATTTATTTTACATTTAGCCACTAATATATTTAGCGACAATTAGAATTAGTTATCTCACGATTTGTTACTAAAAACTTTTAGTAAAAAATATAACACTCTTTGATAAAAAAAACTTTTTAATACTTAAAAAAACCTTATAACACAACATTATAACATATAATAATGGCAAAAGTATAATTGTCAAAAAAATTAACTAAAAAATAGTAGTAATAATATTATTATCACTAAATATTTATTATTTGTTATGAATTTTTTTTAAAATTTAAATTGATAAAAAAAGACACATAAATAATTATATATTTAATATGCTCTTAAGGACAAAGTCTTTTTTTATTTATTTACATGAATTCTTTTGCATATATGTTTCCTTTTCTTTTTTATTTGTCTTATACTTTAAGAAAAATTATTTGAGATTTAAACCAAAATCAAACTCTAAATTTTTTTATCATAAAAACTATAATACTATTTATGAACTTATTTCTTCAAAAATTTAAATTAATAAAAAAATACACATAAATAATTATATATTTTGCACTAATAAAACTAGTATTTTTTACGGTGAATAGAAGATATATATACATCTGAATTTTATCATGGTTTAAATTTATACTATTGAATTACTTTAATAAATTTTACACTAAGTTCAACTAATATTACGTGCATCATAAGATTGTATACATTTTTCACTTAAATTATTTTGTTCTAACAAAATATACGGGGTTAATAGTTAAATCAGTTTTTGAAAGATAAAATATTCTCTAATTTTATTCTTAAAAAATTTTATTAATTAAATTAATCTTTTAAAAATTATTAATTAATTATATTTATCCTTCAGTTATTTAATTAATTAATAATTTTATCAATAATTGATAATGTGAAATATTAATTGGTAGTATATATATGATACCTAATATATCTAATTGGACGCTGACCAAATATATTTTAAAAATTAATCAATTTAGTCGTTAGATCATATTCTACACTTGTATGTTTATGTTGTCAAAAAGGTAGTGTGACAAGTATTTAAAAAGAAAGTAGTTAAAGAGACAAGATTTGATATGTTGGTAAAATGTAGTGCATTTTATCTTATATATAGCATATGAATGCTGTATTGATTAAATAGGCTAATTGTATTTATGTTAATTAATTATTAAAGATAATATTGGATGGACTTAGTATAATTTTTTTCATCTTTAGACTTTTTGAATGTACACTCTCTCTCTCTCTTTTACATCTTTAAACTTTTTGAATGTCCACTTTCTCTCCCCATATCACAGTAACAACTGAAAAAAAAATTAAACTAATAAATCTAAACTAAAGTTAATATAAAAAAAATTTAAGCTAATAATTTTTCTTCCAACTCATCTTACTTGAAAAAGAAAATTTAATTAATTACTTTTATTTACATAATAAATATCATCTAAAAGTTTAATTTTTATACACAAAAAATTATTAATATTTATTTAAAATTAAATTAATGAATATATAATATATATTAAAAAAATTATCATCCTTCTTCAACACATCTCTATCGTCTCAAAGAGAAATTAATCATATAATTTTATTAAATCTGTTCAAACATATTTTTTTGTTTAATAAAATAACAAATATTAAATATTCACTCAATAACATAGTTTATTTATTGTAAAAGATTAATAATTTAATTATAAATAATAGGTTGCATCTAAAATATTCTAATAATAATTTGGAGTATTTAATATTTTTTTAGATTTTTTTTGGAATATTAATTATTAACCGATTTTTTGTTTTTTAGTATTTGAAAATTTTTTTAATTATTTCTTATAAATAACTATAAATAGATATTTTAATACAAACAAAATAACAAGATAGCGTCTACATAATACCAAAAAAATTGATAATGAAAATTGGTCTGATAATCCGGATGTTCTTAAAGCTCTTGGAGTGGATTTTTTTTAAAAATCTTTTTTCAGTTGACACTAATTCTAACCCTTTATCGTCGTTTCTTATCTCAGGTAACTTTTCAGCTCCGTCTGAGGAAGAGAAGCAGCTTATTGCTAAAGAACCTACTGATGAAGAAATTAAAGTTGTTATTTTTTATATGGGTGGCTGGAAAGCTCCAGGAGCAGATGATCTACCCCCAAAATTTTTTCAGCACTCTTGAGATAAGGTTGGACCTACTGTTTGTAGCTGGGTTAAAGAGGTCTTCACTAACCCATCCAGCATAAGCAGTGTCAACCAAACTCTTATTTCTCTAATTCCCAAAATCGATACCCCTGAGACTTTTGCTCATTTTCGGCCCATAAGTTTGTGCAACGTCTGCTATAAAATAGTAACCAAAATGTTGGCTACCAGATTAAAGCCTTTTATGACAAAACTCATCTCGAATACTCAATCCAGTTTTATTCCTGGAAGAGCTTGTGCTGACAATATCATCATCACTTAGGAAGTGGTTCACTCTATGAGAATCAAGAAAGGCAAAAAAGGTTTTATGGCAATAAAAGTAGATCTCAAAAAGGCCTATGACAAGCTGAATTGGAATTTCATTTTGGAAACTCTAACAGATGCAAATATCCCTATTAACATTATCAATTTTATTAGTGTCTGTATCACTACCTCCTCTTTCAATGTCCTTTGGAATGGATTTCCATCGAAAACTTTCAGCCCCTCAAGAGGGATACATCAGGGAGATCCTTTATCCCCTTATTTATTTATTTTTTGCATTGAAAGATTATCTCAGCTTATCACTAAACTAGTGAATGAGAAAAAATGGGATCCTATTAGACTTTCTAAAAATGGTCCTAATTTGTCTCATTTATGTTTTGCAGATGACCTGATCCTTTTTGTCAAAGTGGACAATAGCCAAATTAGTGTTATCAAGGAGGCTTTGGAAATTTTTTGCAGCAGCTCAGGCCAAAGCATCAACTATGATAAATCTTGTGTTTCCTTCTCCAACAACATTTATCACTCTGTGAAAGCTGATTTGAGCAACAACCTAGGTATCTCCCTAACATCCAATTTAGGTAAATACCTAGGTGTTCCTCTCATTCATGAGCGCTGCAGTCAGCACCATTTCCAATTCATTTTGGACAAAATGCAAAAAAGATTAAACAGCTGGAATAGCAAGTCCCTATCTCTAGCAGGCAGGCGCACTTTGGCACACTCAGCTCTTGCATCCATTCCTAGCATTTGGGGGTCGAATGTTAATAGGAGAAAGGTTCATCCCATCAGTTGGGACAATATTTGCAAACCCAAGAGCGAAGGGGGGCTAGGCTTTAGGACAACAAAAGAAAACAACAAGCTTTTCCTTATGAAGCTAGTGTGGATGCTTATTAACAACAAAGAATCTCTTTGGGAGAAAGTTCTTCGCAGAAAATATGGCTGTGGAAAAGCTCTGTTGCCTAAAGTAAAACAGAAGAATAATAGCTCTAATGCGTGGCAAGGTATCGTTAAAATATGGAATGACTTCACACCTCACCTTATTTGGAGGATAGGCGATGGTAAAAAGGTGGCTTTCTGGACAGATCAATGGATAGCAGGAATTTCCAAACTCAGTGATTTAGCTCTAGAAGATATCCACTCTGTCATTAAAGACAAATAAAGTGGCTGATTATGCAAACTCAAACGGTACCTGGAAGCTTGACATTCTGAACCAAATTCAACCTAGTGAAGCTATTGATATGATAAGATCAATTAAAGTACCCCAATGGGATTTGGGAGAAGATATGATTTGCTGGTTGCCCTCTTCTACAGGTATTTTTTCAATTAAATTCACCTATCTAGCAATACACCAATCCAACCCTAGCAGTGATTTTTCTTTTGATAAAATATGGAAACTCAAATTTCCCCAACGTTTGAGAGCCTTCACTTGGATCCTATCCAAAATGCCCTCCTAACTAATGAAAATAGAGCTAGAAGAAGACTTACTGAAGTAGCAGACTGCCCAAGATGTCCAAATAACTCTGAGACCTTGCTCCATGTGATTCGGGATTGCCCTTTCATCAGCAGAACATGGAAGAGCTTGGTAAACAGGAACTCTCAACAAAATTTCTTTCAGACAGATATTCAAGCCTAGTTGAAAGAGAATTTGTGGAGTCCTCATAATAGAAATGGGACCAGCTGGCCCATTATTCTTATCACCACCTGCAACCTAGCATGAAAAAGCAGAAATGAGCTCATATTTCAAATTTTTTCCTTTAACCCAAATACTTTACTCAATCAAGTTATTTACATGGCCAAGAACTACGAGGATTGTCTCACCATTTCTGAAGCAGGAGTTTCAACGCTGAGTACCAGTAGAGAGGATATGATTGGGTGAGAACCCCCAACTGAGGGTTGGTTTAAACTGAACGTTGATGGCTCTGTTATGCCCCTAGCAAGCATGGCATGTTGTGGTGGTCTGATTAGAGACTGTCAGGGCAGAATGATGGCAGGATTCATGATGAATTTGGGGGAATTGCTCTATCACCTTGGCAGAATTATGGGGCTTATACGCAGGGATTAAGTTGGTTCGTGAGCTAGACATTGGGAAGCTCCTCGTTGAGACGGACTCCCTTTGTGCTTCCAATTTTGTTCAGAACATGGCTCCCTCTAGAACTGTAGGAACCCCCTTATTGCGTGCCATCAAGCTGCTTCTTGCTCATCCAGGGATGTTAGTGTCTCCCATGTCTACAGAGAAAGAAATTTTTGTGCGGATTTGTTGGCTAAGAAGTAGGGGTGTAATCGGTTCGGTTTGGTTTGGTTTTGGACCGAAAACCAACCAAACCGACCTGATCGGTTGTACGTTGATAGCAACCATTTGGTTGGCTGCTTTCTGGACAACCGAACCAAATCGAACCGAACTAACAGCAGTTTAGTTCGGTCGGTTTTTTCAATTTTTTTATACCTAATAAACAGAATTTAAAATATCATAAAATGAAGTTTAAAACCTTCAATAAACTAGAATAATAAGAGTATATCACATCCAAATCCAATACAAATTCAACTTAATTAAATATAAAACAAAAACAATTAAAAATGTCTAGCAAAACAATAAAAATAAACACACTTTAAACCGCAACAGTCACTTTAAACTGCGGACTCAACAATTTCACCCCAACTTCAGGAGTCTGCTCACTGGACACCTCATTGCTTGTTGGCTGCATTTATATAAATAGAACAATGAAAAATTAGCATTTTTAATTCATGAACAGCACCAAAAGTTTTGTTTCCAGCAACAAAACCACAACAGCTCATAAGCAGCTTATGAAAAATTAGCATTTTTAATTATATGCAGCCATATATATGCAGAACAAAACCATAGCAGCTCATAACAGTACAACTAGCCAGTTTATTTGCATCATTTAATACTCACTAACTGCCATATAATCAATAGAATTTAAATTCATTAACAGCTCTAACAGTCCACCAAAACAAGCATCATTAGATTTAAAAACAACATATTCTAACAAGTAGAAGGCAAGTTATTATTTCATAAGCAATGTATTCAATGAATGTCTCTATTTTTCATCTAGGAAAAAAATTAAAATAAAAAATAAAGCAATGCATTATTCAGCCAATTCTATTTTATATATACCTTATTATGTATATGACATTATTATTACAGAAAGTTATTCTACACAAATTACTCTAATGATTCAGTCATTGCACAAAATCTTCACATTAAAGGATCTTGGTTCCTTATCTTATTTTCCTGGAATTGAAGTTCATAGAACAGATTCTGTGCAGTTTGTCCCAAAGAAAATATATAATAGACCTTCTATCAAAATTGGGAATGAGTGAAGCTAGTCCAATGCCTATCTCAATGATTTCATCCCTAAAATTACTATCAACTGGATCAGAGAAGTTTAATAGTAATGAAAGTTAGCCAATTCATGCTTAGTCCACTAAAGCTGAATTCTAAAGCATGACAGCTTGTGAAGCAGAGATCACATGGGTTTAGAATCTACTTCAAAAATTAAACATCAAACTTCATATTATTTCACAAGTAATGTATTCAATGAATGTCTCTATTTTTCATCCAGGAAAAAAATTAAAATAAAAAAATAAAGCGATGCATTATCTTGTGAGTTCTTGATATGCAGCCAATACAAACAGAATTTCTAAAAAACATAACCACAAAAGCACAAACAGAATTTTTAAAAATCATAACCACAAATAGAATTTGTAAAAATAATTGTTCAGGTTAAATCAAGTACAATATCATTAAACAGAATCTCTAAAAACAACTTCTAACCTCCGAAGAAGACATTGTGGAGTTGCTTTTTGCAGGAGATGGCTTGGTGACAGGAGTGCTGCTCGGCGCTCGAGTTGGACTGCGACGGCCACTGGACCGCTGCTCGGTGACAGGACTGCTTCTCGGTGAATGGATTGCTCCTCGGCGACGGCGACTCAGCGAGGCAGCGACGACGACCCTGCGATAGCGATGACTGAAGAGAATAAGAGAGGAAGAGAAGCTAGGGTTCTCCTTCAGGGTCTCTTTCTCTCGAGCATGGTGGAATCGGAGGTGGAAGTGTGGAACCGTGGGAGAGAAGAAGAGAGGAAGAAAGCTAGGGTTCTGGATTCGCCGTTCGCGTAAAAGAGAGGAAGAAAGCTAGGGTTGTGTGTGAAGTTGCCCTTTTATACCTAGGTTAAAGGGCAACTTAGTAAAAATACACCATTGAACCCTCATTCTTCGGTTTGGTTTCTGCCGAGCCAATCGAAAACCGAACCGAACCGAACCGCTCGGTCTACTTCGAAAAAAACCGATTTTTTCAGTTTTCTAATCGCACTACAAGAAAAAGGCGCATTTGTAACAAAAAATATTGTTACAAAACGTTGAAATTTTGAAACAAAAGTTTTTTGTAACAAAAAAAGGGTCCATTGCAGTAAGTCCCGTTACAAAAAGTTTTTGTAACGAAAAATGAAACTGTTACAATTCAATACCATATTTTGTAACAATTTTTTCTGATACAAAAAACTAGAAGCCGTTACAAAAGTGGTGACAAATTTTGATCTTGAAGGTATTTTTCGTGACAGTCAATTTTTTTCCTATCAAAAAATTTTGTTACAAAATGTAACATGATTTTGTAACATTTTTTTTCTTTAGTTACGAAAACAAATTAATTATTTTGCAACAACTTTTTTTATTACAAATTACATGCATAATTTACTAAATTATTTTTTAAATTAACTAATATATTAACGATTTTAATAAGCAAGTTTACATGTATATAATATGCAAAAACATACATAAGTCAAACAAGATCCTTTTAGCTAAAATTGTCTTGAAAGAAAATAACATTAGCTAGTGAGTACATTGATTAGTTCAACCAAAACATAAAAGTTATAACATAGATTAGTGTCTTTATCCATCAAAACATTCTTGAGCCCTCAAGGTAGCATATGGTCACTATTTCAGCACTCCTGTAAATAAGAAAAATCAAAACAAAAAAGTTAGAAACAAGATATAACACTAATTATAATTTTTCCACTAAGTTTTATCCAAAATGTTTAAAAAATTTTCGGCAGAACCTCCCCTAAAATTTGGATATTTCCACCGGCCACGGTTCCAACAAACACAACCAATTCACAACTTATTTCTCAGCCAATATACAACCAAATTTATCAAACCAAATAATAGGACATTTGTGATTTCTCAACCATGACACAAGTAAAATGTGATAAATAGATCCATATACAAATTAAACTATACTAATAATATAGGAATCATCTAGGAAAATATATTAAAACCATAAGCAATTTTATGAGTACCTTTAGGGTCTATTAGCATTTGAAACCCATGCGCAACATCCAGCAATTTCTTCAGTACGTGTTCTGAAATTTCAGTTTACAAGCACATTCTTAAAAAATAATTAATTCTAATGCATATCTGGTTTAAAAATTAAGAACAGCTAATATAATACCAAAGCTGCATAGTGGTATGCCACTTACCTATGAACCATATTATAGCAGCAAGAAAGAAAATGGATGTTAAACAAAGTGCTGTTTTACTCCAGTCATTAATATGATCCTGTGTAGGAAAATTGTTTTGCTTAGAATAAAAACAAATGTTAAAACATGAACAAATACAGGCAAAAGGCTGGAACAGCCAACAATGTAAAGCATGTCAGTAAATCATGAGTATGGCTGCATCAAAATATAAAACATAAGGCAGCACAGTTCTTGTTACTAGTTTTGTCAACTTCTTTTCCATATATGTTAATTCAAGAGGGATGTTGAAAGTTGCCTAAACAAACTAAGATGTAAAACCCTTTTACATCAAAGGGAGAGATGAGAAAGAGATAACAGTTTGGCTAAGTGAGGTGTAACTAAAAGTAACCTGCAGGATGCCAACAATATCAGGAGAAATGAGGTGTAACCTGCAGGATGCCAACAAGTGGTGAGGAAGGCACATCACCAAAGATATGGATTGAAACTGTAGATATTACTATGGACAGCGCCCTCAAATTTGGTTTTACACAATGAAGAAAAACATAATTTATAGGAGCTTACAAAAGGGGACACAAATTTAAGATTAGAGTTTTATGTTATATATCATTATCAGGTTCTTATGAACATGCAGTAGCATGCAAGAAGATGAAATACCAACCATCTGAATCTAGAACAGCCATAATATTACCTATGTAGCAAAAATCAGCAGTTCACCAATAGAGAAGAGTACTATGAAACCAGATAAGCTCCTGAAATAGAATGCAATCAAGCAGAAGATAGCACCTAAAAATGTTGCTCCAGAAAGAAGCTGTCATGAAGAAAGGGAACTAAAGAAGAAAAGAAGCAAAATATGATAAAAGATCATGAAGAGTAGAACTTCCAAATGAAAGATGTAAAATTCATGATAAAGGTTCAACTCAAATTAAATGAGACCTGCAACATTGGAAACAAGATACTTTGCAGAGCATGATTCTTCAAGTCCTGTCACCTAAGGTTTGAAGCTCCATGAACAACGGCAGAGTTTTGCCAATATCAACAATCTGCTGAAATTCATAAACTACTTTAACCAAAGGACCAACAGTTTTTCACTTTCCAAATACCCAAAACACATCATCACCTAACTTAACCAAAATCTTAGCAATATTGACCCCAAAACACATAGAGTATGTTTTATTTATAGAATTCCAGTTCTCTTATGATATGTTCACCCAAAAATTTTGCTCTATGTAGTTTCCAATTATCACAATTTATCCTTATACTTTTAGAGTTACTGTTTTTATCTCTAAATTCAGATTTCATAAAAAGGTCAATTTAATAATCAAACTTCAATCTTTTAACAGTTCTCAAACGTAATTCTAATTAATCATGAACCAACATTAACAACTACCAAAACCAATTCCAACTAGTCACAAGTCAATTTCACAGCCATTCCGACATATCAGATTACCAAAATCAACAGCAAACGCTTATTCTCAATAATCAAAATACAGCCACAACTCAAACCATCATCACAATAATCCCAAACCAAACACAAATCCAACTCAGTTCATCGAATATCGATACGACAACTTTTCAAATTTCAATTTAACAAGTATTATCAAATGAATCACCATTCACAACCACATTTCTACCAATTGAGCAATATCACATAAGATCAGAATTTTCAACAAATCCATCAAAATCAGAAAACCAATATCAGTCACAATATTAACCAAAATTAACCTTGTCAAATTAATTACTCACAATAACAAAACCCAGCAACATTCACAGCCATAGCCTAAATTCAATAAACTAATTAAAACACTAGAATATCATCTCAATACAAAACTTAATCCGAATTTCACAACTTCAAACCAAGCTTATTCCTATCAATTAATCATATTCGTGAATTATTTGCAATTACTCACTAAACCTCATTGGCATTCATAAGTTAAAACTGTTAATTTTAAAATAAATCCCCTATCTCAAAGTCGAAACTCACAAAAATTGCTAAACACAGCAGCTCTGATAGAAGTTCCAACACTCGTTTCGTTACCTGGGCAGCAGCCAAAGTGGTTCTGGGCAGCTCCAATATTGGTTTCCGGTGGCAGAGGGCTCCGATAACTACGAAACCTGAAGTAGAGGCTGAACAGAGCAGCACAGAGTAGTTAAGAGCAACAGCAGTTTCTTCTATCAATAGCTACTTCCCCGGCAAGCTTCAATGGTGACAGTGGCAGCGTCCTCCTCCAAGCTCCAGGACGGAGACGGTGACGGCAGATAGCATCTCTTCTCTCTCAAACGCAGCCTCTCTCCTCTCCACCCTTTACACTTGACAGTAACGGTGACGGCAGCGAGGCCCCAGCCAGTGCCGTCTCCCTTCTCTTCCCTCTCTTTCTCAAATCTCTTCCTCTCTGTTTTCCCATTTCTTCAGTTTGTATGCGTTTGTTATGTTGAAGGAAGGTGAGGATGTGGCTGTTAGGGTTAGGAATTGGGGAAACTAGGGTTCTGAGTTAATTTTGGGAACTAGGTTAGAAATTAAGGATTTTATAAAATAATATAGATATATATGTATAGATATTTTAATAAAATTAGAGGGTAGAATAATTTTAAAATCAAATATACTCTATTAAAAATATTTAAAAATATTATTTATCAACATATTACTAAGTTTAATCAATTATTTTTAATTTAAATTATAAAATAAATATATTAATTATATTTTTATAAAATATAGTTTAAACTCAATTTTAATTATTCAAATTAAATGATATAACTTTTCATTATTTTTTATCTCCGAAACTTTAATTTCAATTTATAAAATAATTAATTATAATAAAAGTTGTCCATAAATATTAATTGACTTAAACTTAAAGTATTTATAAATATTAATATAATCATTTCGAATAAAATGTGATGGATCCGCGACGCAACCTCCTCTCTCTTCCTCGCGAGTTCGTCCCTCTCTCTCTCCTGACGCTTCTGTCGACGACAGCGACGATGGTGAGGCATGATGGCAAGCTGGACGCGACGACACGGCAGCAAATTCCGCGGCGCCATCCCTTCCGTTCTCTTCTTCTTCTCCCTCAGTGGAGTTGGAGGCGCAGAGACGGGGTTGAATGAAGCTCAGAGCCTCAAAGTAAAGGAGTGATGAATCAGGGTTTTTCTTTTTGTACAGCTTTACATTTTCTTTTTTTACATTTTGTCTTTTGATTTCTTAGTTTTTTCTATCTTTTATATTTAATTATTATTATTTATATTTATAATTTGATTAAATTTTTTTAAGTTTCACAAATTAATTTTTAGTTAACATTAAAAATCTTATTATTAATAAAAATTATATATTAATTTTTTAAAAAATATAAAATAAAATCTATAAATTTTAAAAATTAATTAGTATAAACAATATTTAAAAAATTTTAATTTTTGAAACAAAATAAAATTATTCTGAAAAGAATTATATAAATAATTTTTTTTACTCTTAAAGTGTTTAACAATTTAAAATAAATATTTTTGTTATAAAATATACTTATATTTTGTAACAAACAAATAATTTGTTATAAACAATGTTAAATTTTGTGACAAATTAATTTTTTGTTACCAAATAATTAAAGTTTTTAAAACAAAAAGATATTTTGTTACAAAATATTTCGAATTTTTGCAACTACTTTATTCTTTGTTGCAAAATATTATAATATTTTGTAACAAAACACCAGTTCGTTACAAAAACTAACATAATTTATAACAAAAAAATCAGGTTGTTACAAAATATTATCATGTTTTGTAACAACTTGTAATGTTGTTACAAAACATTATTCTTCTGTAACAATTACCAATTATTATTACAAAAAATCATCTTTTTGTAACAATTTTAAATTTGATACAAATTTTTTGTTACAAATGTTCCATTTTCTTGTAGTGTCGGTTGTTGTAAAATTCGGTTCGGTTCTGCAGTAATTTTCGGTCCGGTTTGGTAACTTACACCCCTACTAAGAAGGTTCACCTCTATCAGATTGGAATCACTTGTTTATCTTCTCCTCCGACGTTCCTCTCTACGGCTCTTATGGCAGATGCAGCTGGGGTTAAGTTTGCTAGAATGATTTCTATGTAATCTCTCTTGTTTCTTGGGCTTTATGCCCCTTTGCTCATAAAAAAAATACCAAAAAAATAACTATGTTTTCTTATATATTTTCTTGGTGTCTACCATGTTTAATTTTGGGTGCACATATTTTTAGTGAGTTTAATTTTGATATATTGACAGTATAAAATGTATTTTATATAGTCGTATAATCATATTTGGTCTTTCGGATGACAATTCACACCGTCAATATAAAACGTAATTATTTTTGTTAATATAGTGTTACGTCATTAGATGTAGATATAAAATTATTTTATATTAACACTGCATTAAAATTAAATTTATTTTTAATTTTCCTTTATAACAAAAAACAAAGTCTTTTGTTATAATTTTCATTCTTAAAAAAAAACCAACTCTCCCAAAACATATGTTCTCTCTTTCTACACCATAAAAATGGCAGTATTATAAATGCTGTTTTGACATCAATATTTTTTAAATAATTAAATATAAATTTTTTTGTTTAATTAATTAAAAAATAATTTAAATATATAAATAATTAATAAAAAACTACTTTTATAAGATGTTAAGAATATGTGGTGTTTAAATAATATTTTTTTATAAATATCTATATGTACCTAGAGCAATATTGACAGATATATTGATATAATATTTAAATTAAATATATATAAATATTATCGTTAATTTAAATGTATGTAAATACGTAAAGTTGTTGCTTTTTATTTTTAATATGGAGGAAGGTGTGGAGTGATACAGCGTTATGGAAAATAGGGGTGCTTTCCCTGCATGTGGTGTCAGGGGGCTGAAATCAGCGGACCGAAAGATTTAGAGTAAGGAATTCGGACGGTCCGATTAGAGGGAATCTACAAAAAAATATTTTTTAATAAAACTCGGAGGGTCCGTTTTGATTTAAAAAAAAATCTAAAAATGGAGGGTCCGTTTTCATTTAAAGAAAAAATTAAAAAAACAAAAATTGTAAATGGAGGTCCGTTTTCAGTTTAAAAACAAAAAAAACAAAAAACAAAAATTGTAAACGTAAGGTTCGTTTTCAGTTTAAGAAAAAAACAAAAAACAAAAAGTGTAAATGGAGGATCCGATTTGATTTTAAATAAAAAAAAACATAAAAACTAATCGGACGGTCCGATTTGTGGTTAACAAATTTTTTAACAAAGAATTCGGACAGTATGATTTCTCCCTGTCCCACATCTGTGTCTAACATCTGTATACACCATAACCAAGTACAACTCACACACTCCTCCAATATAAAAAAAATTAGCCTAAAGTTGTATGTTTTTTTGTTGGTTAAAATATGTAGATACATTTTTATATTTGTGAAGGTGAACATATCTAAGTCGTCAAAAAGAAAAAAAAATTATAAATTAAAATAAATAAATATTAATAAATTTTTGTGTGTAAAGTTAATATTTTTAAGGAGAGAGAGCGTACATTCAAAAAGTCCAAAGATAAAAAATTATACAAAACCCAATATTATCTTTAATAATTAATTAACATAAATACAATTAGCTTACTTAATCAATACATCATTCACATGTTGCATAAGATAAAGTACGCTATATTTTATCAGCAACATGTCAAATCTTGTCTCTTTAATTATTCTCTTTCTAAATATTTGTCACACTATCCTTTTGACAATACAAACATACACGTGTAGAAGAATCTTTTTTTCTACACCATAGAATTCACCGTAATGTAATTGGAGAACAGAACTAAATTAATAGATTTTCATAAATATATTTGTTTAATATTCAATTAGACATGTCAAGTATTATATATGTTGTTAATTAATATTTTACAATGTTATTTGTTGACTGAAATTATTAATGGAATGATTGAAAGATAAATATAATTAAATTTTAATTTTTATGGACTAATCTATGCCTATATCTTAGTCTTAAGATACTACTATACACGCTAATGAGCCCTAGCCCGTTTATTTTTGCAACGCAGGCTATACAGTTTCGCCAATGAAAGAAATGAAAGTGTAAAGTAAAAGAAGATAAAACATGAAATCTCTGCTTTAATTTTTGTCCTGCGATGCTAAAAGTGAAGGGGAAAAAAAAAACTATTTTCGCCGTTTTCCTTTTTTCATCATGCCTCCTGCATTCTCTTAAATTTTTGTTGCTACTATAGCTGACTAGTAATCGATAGATGGTTGATATATATGATATAGCATAATAATTATAAATGAGAAATGCTACTATTACTAAAATTTATTATTTTTATCAGTAGTCAATAATATTTAAAAATATATTATTAAATTATTAGATTAAAAAATTAGATTAATAACTAAAAATATTAGTCAAAAATAATAAATTTTACTTGTTTTTGAATTTTTATAAATGTAAATTATTGGCCAAGAAGGACTAAATAAATAGGCTTATAGCCCAATAAAATAATATTTTTCATAAAGAATTAATTCATGATTTTAGTACGATTGATCCTAAACACTTTACCCACGAGAGCCATGAAAGGTATTGATACTTTTTCTTAGGTATTAATCTCTTTTTTGTTAATGTTGATTCTTTTTTGTCTTTTGTTTGTTCTCTTTGAATCACTCTACTCAAGAAAAACAGATAAAAGGTTGTGTGCTTTTCAGTAACATTCTCTTTTCACAGCTAGTGCTGCTTCATATCAATGCTCATTTAATTATGTTTCTTTCTATATATCATTATATTACAAATATTAATAATAATCTTTTTTTTTTAAAAAGATATAATTATGTGAGTGCTTGCTATACTTTAGTTCTTTCATCTTCATTTTTCCCTCTTCAATCCTAACAGCAATTGGCTTGAAAGTAATATTGAAATGAAACGATAGGAGACAATGACACTTTTCCTTTTTGGTATTATTACATCATGCACTTATTATGACTAAGGTAATTAAAATGGATATTTATATAAAATTATTAAAATTTAACCATGTAAAATATAAAATTGTACGTAACATTATTTTATCATAAAATCGTCTAGTATAATATTATAAATGAGCATAATCAATTAACTTATTTAAAATTCTAATCTCAAAATATTTTAAGAATTAAATCAAAATTTTAACTACCTTATTATTTGTGGCTCTGCTAACATTTCTAGTTACTAATAAGGGTGTAACTTTATTTTTTTATTTTTTTTCAAAATATGTTTGGTTGTATTCTTGTTATAAAAAAACAGCCATTTGAGAGATTTGATAGATGAATAAGATTAATTCTTGTATTGGCTAAATGTAAATTTGACCATTGACAATCAACTATCAAACAAACAAGTAGCAACTATATAAGGGGCCATATTGATATAGTCCATTGAAAAATAAGAATAATATATAATGTTTTTTTATCAATAAAATCAATAGGTATCTATTAGCATAAATCACTTTAATTTGTGCAATATATTAGTTTGGGGTGTTATCGGTTCAGTTTGGTTCGATTTTAGACTAAAAATTAATCGAATCGTTGTATTCGATTTTCACAAAGTACCAATCAATCAGTTTGCTGTCTGTATAACAACCAAATTGAACCAAAAACGGTTTGGTTCGGTCAGTTTTTTCGATTTTTAAATCCTAACTAATAAAAAATTCATCTTAATAAAATGATGTTCAAAACAATCAATAAACTGAAATAATATTACATTACATTACATTCAAATTCAATACAATTTCAACTCATTCCAACCACTAGACATAAAATATTGCATTACTAAGTCACTTCTTCAGTTCGGTTCGGTTCGATTCGGTTTTTACCGAACCAACCGAAAATCAAACCGAACCGATCGGTTTAATTTGGAAAAAATTGCCAAAAAACTGATTTTTTTGGTTTTTTATTCAATTATTGTAAATTTTGGCTCGATTTTACGGTAAATTTTGGTTCGGTTCAGTAACTTACACCCTAGTATATAAAATGGGACACCTCAACATGTTTCCATTTAAATCAAAGACATTATTGTAATGGTAGACACACTAGACACGCTACTGTACTCCTTATCTAAAAAAAAGCCCATATAATTGTTATTATTGTTGTTGTAGAATTGTTGTGAAATTTTGTGAGTATGTGACCAAGATATTTAACCCTTAGGAGCGTATTAAAGTAATTCTGAAATTAATATTAGGGTGTATGAGTAGTTTAATTACCATGATGATGTTGTTTGGGAAAGGCCATGAAACACAATGATGGTAACTCAGCATATGCTGCTCCAGACCAATATTCCTTCAACTTACTTTTCGTACTTAAGACATTATCATTAAATTAAATAACTGCTTCTTTCTATTTAACTTCTTGTAAAATAAAGAAATGTCACTTAGTTAAAGATATGTGATGTAAGTAGTAATAATCAGGTTCAAATTAAATCTTTAACCTATTTTATTAGTGTTTAGATAATCAAGTTTAATTAAATTAATCAAATAATTTATTAGTATAATAAAAACTAGTTAAAAAGAGAAGAGAAGACATATAAAAGGAAAGAAACAAGAATTAATTGAACTTGCTTTGCTGATATTTTTCATTAATTGTTATTAATTATAAGAAGTATTAGATTAGGTAAAATTTTTTAAGATTTATTTTCAATTAACTTATTTACTATATTTAGAGACTTCTACATTTGAATGAAAAAAGTCAATTCCCAAGTTCTTATTGAAAAGCAAGGAAATAAATGTGTGTTTAAAGGTAATTTTTTTTTGAATAATTATTCAGTAAATTATTATTTGATGCATGAAGCATTTATTAATTTAAAGGTTACTTTTTTAATTTCTTTTTTCTTTTAATTTTTACTTTTAAAAAGTAAAACATTAAAAAAATTATATATTATTGAATTGATTAACATGCCAAGCTGCTCAAAAAAGCAGAAAGATTTAGTACTACTTACTGCTGTTGTGTGTGTCATAATAAAATGAGCATTTTAATTCGGTTCACACTTTCACTGCTTTATAGATTCGAGTAAACAATTGTGGAACAGTTTCAGAAGTCAGAACCCTAAATACATTCTTTTTTGAATTCCTTTTTCAGATTTCTGAGTTCAAAATAAAGAAAATCTTTGGGTTGGGGCAACAGTAACATGCCAAAGGTTCTTCACCTAATAACACCACTCACCCTGTTTTTTTATTTTCCCCCCTCCCCCTGTTTTTTTTTTTTTTTTCCCAATGATTTATGAATTATTCAGAATTTAATAATCTTGAAGAATATCATCAATATATTTGCTTGTTTTGTCATATATATTTTTAACGGTTTTAAAAGCCGTGAAATAATTTAAATGTTTCCGGAATATTTCTTTATATTTGCTTAATTTCTATCCTTGAAACTTTTTTAAAATCTTGGTGTCATTGGACATAATAAGAAACTAAGAAAAGAATAGATAGAGAGTGAAAGTTTTAGGAGAGTTGAATTAAAGAAGCATTTTTTATAACAAATAAGGTTAATTATACCGAGTTCGCAAAACAATAGATTATTTTGTAAAGTGAATACTGAATTTAGCTTTTGATAATTTTTTCGAAAAATTACGAGATCTCTAAACAAAAAAAAAATATTCTTTTTGATTTTGATATTAACTTTGTGGGACAGATTAGTCTTTTTGTCAATATTAATACAGAGACTAATCAGTCTTATAAAAGTAAAAGTTATCAGAAATTATAAATAATATTTTTTTATTAAAAACTTCGTTATCTTTTGAAGTAATTGTCAAGACCGTTTAAGATTTTTTTTTCTCTATTTTTTTTATATTCTGTTTCGTAGCAATAATACAGAAAAAAATGACACTAATATCTTAGTTCCATCACAAAATAGAATGTAACCTACATTTAGTGGTCTCTATTACGAATCATAATAAAATTTTTACTATAATCACATTTGATTAGAATTACCAATTCAAA
>NC_029776.3:94091473-94139803 GCF_000817695.3 Arachis duranensis
TTTAGTTCATTGAGGTAATAACTTCCTCTTTTAGTTGAAGCAGTCTTTGCACAATTCATGATATCATTAATACTGAAGGGAAAAAAAAATTCTTCTTCTACTTGATAATTAGTGCAGCAGCTTGCCATAATTATATGATATTGGGAAGATATTCCTCACTTATTGGTGTTTTGTACAATTTTAGCTTGCTGATTTTAATGCTTTTCAATCAAAACTTACAATACTGGTAATAGATAAAGTTAGTTGTAATATACAATTTTAATATGTAATTATTGACTCAACAGAGAATAAAAGTGCAAACATAAAAGGTCGATAATAATAAAGTGTTAAAAGAAAGTGAATATTATATAAATATTTCAGTAACAAGAGAAGAAAACTGAAAATTGTATGAAAACCAAAACATGCCTCCTTGGTTTCTATTTTCATTTTTATTTTTAGTTTTTAATACTTTTAAGGAAATTAAATGAAACAAAAAATAGCAAAAATCCTTCTTATCATTTTTTTCTTCAAAAAAATTTAAATAAAAAATAAACAAAAATAAATATTCTCAAACTAAATAGCCCATATACTCTCAGACCGAAAAGAATTATTGCATTATATGGGGGATAGATCAATAGGTCTTGGACTTTTTTTTTTTTTAGGGAAATTGTATGTAATAGGTTTATTAATTGATCTTTGGCTAGTAACTGATTAAAATCATACTCCAAAAATTAACTATAATTGGAGGTACATACAAGAAACTTTTTGCAAAATTAACTTCACATGCTCCTTTCATTTATGTTCCCCTAAAAAAAATCACAATCAATAATACATATCGTGGTACCTTGTTTTTCCTCTACTTTTCACCCCCAATAATTGGTTATCTAAAAACTTAATTGAAGTTGATTATTTGTGCAGATACATGGAATGAGAAGTTGGTTTCTGTGTCACTCGGAAAGAAAAAAAAAAAAAGGAAGGAAGAATATAAGAACAATAATAATACATACAATAGCATGTTGAACATGTAATCTAGCTCTCACCTACCAAAATGAACCCGAAGCTCTTGGAAGTGGCAAAGCTATTCTATTAGATATGGTGTGTTGAGAAAAAGGACAATTTAGGTCCACGTGATGCTTTTTGCCTTCACTTCACCCTCTTTCATTTGTTTTTTTTTAATATTTATATTATTTTTTATATGTATCTCTTTTGTATTTTTTATTATATAAAAACATTTTTTTTCATTTCTTGTTCATCATTTTTAATATTAAAAAAATATGTACAAAAAAATAATGCATATACTATTCCTCTTTTATTAATAATCCTAACACTCATAGCCCCATATATAGTCTCATAATAGAAAGTGGTTTGATTCATCTAACCTGTTTCCAACATGGTTAGTTACTACTATTCAAGTGGGATTTTTCTCTTTTTGCTTGATCCTTTTATTTTTACTTCAGATATGTTAAAAACATTATACCCAAAAAAATATATTAAATAACATGCTAATTGCTAACTAATTGATAAAATCATCCTATCAATAAAAATAATAAATTTTTAATTAGTGTTTATTTCGGTACGATAATAAATTTATACGTATAAAAATGTTGACGAATAAAAATACGATACATGAATTATATTATTCTCATGCGCATTTATTTTTTTTATATAAAATACATATAATATTGTTATTTAACTAAAATATCCTTATAATTTATTAGAAAAAGACAAAAATAACCTTTTATTTATTTTTACAAAAAACCTTACACATTTATTTATTTAACATATACTCAAAATTCTATTAATCTTAACTTTTGAATTTCTAAAAGTTTTAAATAATTTATAACAAAAACAAAGAAATCAAATCTGAAAAAAATCTAATTTTTACACTACAACAAAACGGTGATACGGCGGTGGGTTTTAGGGGGGTTGCAGCAGTTTTAACCGCCGCTATTTTTGGATCCTGGTGGTGATCAAAGTGCGACCAGGTCAACTGTTGGCATAGCAGCGGCGGCGGTTTTGAAAAACTGCTGAAATAATCGTTGCGAGAATCACTTGGCAAATCGCAGCAGTTTGAAACTGCCACTATATGCTTGAAGCAGGCAGGACAGATATATGGCGGCGTTTTAGGCAATCGCCGCAAAATTGGAATTTGAATTTATCGTTCGACATTCACGGCCGCCGCAAAAAAACTTACAGAATTGTGACGTTTTTAAACCGCCGCGATACTTACAGCATGTTTTTTTAAATAAACAAATTTATATATAAACTACTTCCTAATTCTTCGATCCTAATAAAAAAATTACTACTATAATATTAAAATCTACAACTCAATAAAATAAAAAAATCTATCCAAATAATATGAACATTGCATTTCAAAACATAATATATATTTAATAAGTTTTACATAATCATAAATCAAATACAACCAGTGTTTAACAATTATATTTACATAGTATATAAATTTAAATAACGCAATCCTAAAATTAAATTAAAAAAGAGTTTTGCGTCTAATATTTAACTATGCTAAAATATTAAAATAAATTGTCACTTTGATAATAAAAATTTTCGGTCACTTCAATCATAAAACTTTACAATCACTTCATGGAATAGTATGTGACTTTGTCTCCATTGGTGAGTAAATAAAAATATGTTAGAATAAAAATAGAGACCATTAAATAATTTAAGTTTTAACATTAATAGGTATAAATCATTCGCACAAATTAGGATAATGAATAACAATAACTAAATTATTATTTTACTAAATCATTTACAATGAAAGATTAAAAAAATATAATATTTACCCTATTATTTATAACGATAAAAAAGTCATGTGACACTTTTTTACTCATATAATGATTAATAAAAAATGTCACTTGAATTTATAATTAAAAAAAATACTGCTTTATTCTCTTGTAATGGTTCTCTCCCTTTTTCCCAGCGAATAATGGTGTCCGAGTAATTTTTTTATGTTGGGGTATGGATTCTGTAATTCCACAAGAATTGTTGAACTATATTAGTGTTCCGAGTCCTAATGAAACTGAAGTTGGTCAATGGATAAGTTCTATATATCGTATTACCTTTCTTGTATACCATATTCATTGCATATGAATCTTTTGAGTAGAGTAAATTGTTTTCGGTATCGATTTGAAAATCTGATAACTTTGTGCATTGATGTTATATGCAATATTGGTTAACTAAGATATGCTATTATATATAGAAATTCTATATAGTTTAAACTAAAACCTCAAAAATTAAAGTTAATTAAATTTTGATATTTGTAAAATTTTCATAAAAATATTAATTTTTTGTATTTTTAATAAATTATTATAAAAATATTTTAGTATAAATAATAATATAATATATATTTTTTAAAAAAAATTAAATGCTAATATTAATTAATAATATAATTTACGCATCATATTTTTATTTGTCCATATTTTTTAAAGTAAATCCCCTCTAGTTTATCATTACAATTTTTAAAATTCGATAGATTTAATATCACAACTCGCGATATCTATTAAAGCTTTTGATACCTTAAATTTAACAAATTACTGATAAAAAAAGTCATTTGTTCAGATTTCCAGCACTAGGAGGATGTTCCTGGTTTATTCCACTACAGTAATGTTACGCAGTTAAAAACGCACAAATAATAAATAAAAATATATATATTCAATACCACTCTTATTTATAAGAGGGTAAATTACATTTTTTTAATTTAATTGATATAATAATTTTTTTATAATTATTTTTTATTTAATTATATCAAAAGTCAATTAAAATTCGAAAATTTCTCTTTCATTATTACATCAAAAAATTATGCACTTTTTTTTTCAAATAAAAGTTTCAAATCTTTATATCATTAACTCTAAAAATATTTCAAATTACTACAATATATTTTATAAAAAATTTAAACATTTTAAATTTGATTAGCCTCAATTTATTGAAAATCAGAAACATAAAAAATTATTGTTTTATAACATGTAAAATAAAAAATAAGTAAATAAATAATAATAATAAATCAATATCAATTTATTAAATATGAATGTTATATGTTTGAATTGTGGATAACTAGATATTATAATATAAATTTATAAATATTAAATTAAAAATATTTTAACAATTCTAATATACAACTTATATTATACATATATAGACTATATGCTATAAAATAAAAAAATAGAAATGAAATATGAACAAATTATAAAATAAATTTTTAAATATAATTATCAACTAATCATATTAAAATCAATAAATAAACATACATACAAATATCAAATAAAATAATTTAAAATTATGATCCATTGATATACATATATGAGATCATTTGAAAATACATTGATAAGTTTGAAAAATTTTAAATTAAATTAGTGATGATCAAATATTATTAATATAATTAATTACAAAATTATTAATTTGATTTTAATTCATAGGAGTTAATTAATAATTTTGTTTTGCAGATTCTGCTACTGGGCCGGAAAAGATAGCAAGCCCAAGATGTTGGAAATAAATCAGCATTGACATTAAATTATTGTGATTATGGTGGCTGAAATCATGGTTTATGTTATTTGGGCCAGAAATTGTGATATAAGCCCAATTGAAATCTTTGCTACTAAGACCAAAGCTTGGTCCGAAACTAATTTTAAAAGAAAGCAAAGTTTCATGCTTCCAATGGATCCCACTTTTAATTTGGGATGGATTTCAAATTGAATTAACTTGAATTTACTTGTATTGGAAACATGAAAGAGAAAGAGAAAAGTGATTTGATGGCTTTAATGATGCTACACGTTACTCAGCAAACAAAGGAAGTGAAAACTTAATTCACTTTCATTCTTTCTCTTAGTTTCATTGAAAGCAAAATTTGTCTTTCTTCTCTCTCATCTCTCTTCTTCATTCGGTCACTTCACAGAGAAAGCATGAAAGTTATGGCAAGCTATCGTAGAGAAGAAGAAGCAAGTAACAAGACCATTGTAATGATAGTAAGAAAAAGAAAACAAAAAGTATGTTGTGGCTGAGATCTTCACCAAAATAAAGTAAGATTTGGTGAAGTAAACTCAAGCTCTCCATACCAAAAATGGAAGAAGTGGATCTCGGTTAGAGGAAGAAGATCCTTAAGGGATGGCTTGTCTCAACTTTTGATCAACTGTCATAGGAGGTAGCTACTGTAGCTACGTGGAGAAGATGCAGAAGTTAGAGCAGAAGAAGTTATCATCATGAAGAACTCATCAAGGGCTAGGGATCCTTCTTGGAGTGCAGGTTAAAATAAATAGCTCGGATTGGTGAAGCTTGGTGTAAAAGGAAGACACAGAGGTAATTGCATGTTAGGTTTTACATTCGGTTATCTCTCCTCTCTCTCTGGCCGAACCGATTTGCATGAAGAAGAAGAAATTGGCTCGGTTCAAGTACTTCAATCTTGGAAGCTTCCCCTTCTATAAATAAGGGAGAACAGCCAGGACTTGAAAACAAGAAAAAGAGTGAAAGCACAGTGTTTGCATAGCTACCTAAGCTAACAGAAATTCTTCTCCTTCAATATTTTCTATTTTGTATTTTTCTATTTAATTTTGTCTGTCTTGAGTCTCATGGAAAAAGACAAACAGTGAGGTTTGTAAGAAAAAGTCATAGAGCGGAAAAAGGCAGAGAGTTAAAAATTAAAAAAAAAAGCCATAGATGTCCTTAGAGGTCCTTTGTACATCTGTGTTGTGTTTCATGATTCTGTAGAAATTCCCTTGCAAGTTGGGTTAGCACTTAGCAGTTGAAAGCTTGGTGGGTTACCAAGTCAAGTTTAGTTTTGGGAATAGATTTTGGACTTGTCCCAGATAGGATGAATAGTTCTTAGGAAGAATTAGTGTCTGTAATCAAAGATGATTATAGTGAAATTCCATCATTGTTGTGATGGAGATTGGATGTAGGCTGCATTGCACTTTGCAACTGAACTAGGATATATTTTGGTGTAATTTTCTCTCTCTTCTACTCCATTTTTGATTCTGCTGCATAGGAGACAAAATTGAAAAATATCTCCTGGCTGGTCACGAGACAAAACGAAAAAGTCTCTTGACTAGGCACGAGACAAAAACAAGAAATATCTTTTCAAGTGTTCTGAAGGACAGCAAAAGTTACTAAGCAAAAAGAGAGACTAAGATTCAACCACATTCTCTTAGCCACTAATAAACCATCATACATAATTTAAAATTGGGTGATATTAATTGTAAAAATACATTAACTATGAAAATTATATGTATAAAAATTATTATGGATATTATGAGTATAAAATTATAGATATTATGTATGAAATTAAATGTTAAGTTAAAGATATTTTTATAATTTTATTATGTAACTCATAATTTTACATATTGTTACAAAAATAAAATATAATACAAAATAAAAAAAATATGAATCAATTTTTTTAATAAGATGGTCAAATTCAAATGCCATAAAACAAAAAATAATGAAATAATTAATACTTGACAAATACTGTAATAAAAATAAAAAAATATAAAATATAAAACAATAAATAATAAACTAAGACAATGCTTATAAAAAATACTTATATCTTGAACAGGGATTGAACAGTTATAAAATTGAGATGAATGAAAACTTTTCTGTTAAAAAATTGTCTTGTGCTCTTTGGAAGTTTTAGTGTTGAAAATTATTTTGAAAAAAATACGAAGAGTGAGCAAATTATATACTATAAAATAAAATTAGCATACACAATAAATATGAAATATGATTTTATTACTATTAATACAAATTATATACCCAACATGGAAATAAACGTATGATGGTTTTAAAAGAAAAATAAAATATTAATGTCAATTAAATAATATTGATCCATTAGTGTTCAAGGAAATTACGGTATTGATATTCATTCAATTAATGAAAATTAATATTATATATGTGCATGAGGTATATGGATAATAATGTATGCAAGTGATATAAATGAAGTCAAAATTAAATTTTTTTATAGTTTTAAGCTGAAAATTATTGTCTCCTAATATTTTCGATTTTTCTAATATCATGAATATTATGAATATAAATGCTAAATAATCAAATTTTTTTTAATTAAAACTAACTAAGTTAGAATTTATGTACTACTATATTTTTTTTACACGTTTTTCTTTTTTATTGTCGTCTTCAGCGGTGTCGTCTTCGACATCTTCCAAAAAAAAAATTAACGAAAAATTATAGCATCCTATTTAATATTTTTGCATAGTTTTTATTTAATATTGTTGGTGTTGTCTTCTTCTTATTCTTCTAAAAAAATAAGAAAAATTGTAATATTCCATTTTCTTGTCACATTTAATAAATTATGTGTTAAAATTAAAAAATTTTATGTCACAGTTAAAAATTTTGATGTTATTTTTTTTATATATTTTTTTAAAAACAACTCTATCCTTATTCTTTTTTTTTCTTTTTTTTTTGTCAAAAGTATACATCTTTTATTGATTCAATAAGTAAATGGACTGATCTAAATATAGACAACAGACAAAGACAAATAAAGAAAGGTTCTACCTAAAACTAAAGACTAGCTAATTAAAAATATTTACTTAGAAAGAAAGTTAGAGAGAAAAATCCCTTACACGGACACAACGATAGGCCTCTTCCACCGCCATAGCTAAGGAGAGCTTTTGACTATAAATACCAGTGAGTTTCGCGATTTTCACAAGCTCCAAGTTAGGTAAGCTGTCAATTCCAATTTCTCTTTTGCACTACTACCGCCACTAATTTGATTTTAGAGTTCACTCCACCGTTTCTAAGGCTCATCGATGTGGTTTACTATCAGAAAGTTCACCATCCTCCATGCCATCTTTGTTTTAGGACACTCTCGGAGGCAATAAATCACCGATTTTGCAGTCAATCCACACCGAGGATAAGTCAGGTCTACTGATGAGATTTTGGCATGAAACTTCTACCTAATCGCTAAACTCCCATGAAAAAACTTTTATAGAAAATTCTTCACTTTTAGTTGATATTTAAGTTTTCAAAGATCTGACTAGATCTTTTTATTTTAACATTGTGCAGGCAAGAATAATTCTGATGATGGATGGAAGAAATGAAAGATTACTTTGTATCTAGATGCTTGCGAATAGCTACCTGATTTTTCTTTCAGCCAGGTGATTATATCTTCTTCCTCATAGATTTTTGTATTTAGAATTGCTGTAGCTGTTTCTGAAAGGTAATGTTTATGAACAAAACTTGATTACATTACCTATTTGAGTGAATTAAATCAAATACCTATTCTAGATAGTAATTAGTGTAAAAATTTAAAACTGTTGTAATTATTGTGAACTCTTGTACCAAGAATTTTTCTTAATATGAATAGTGTTACCTCTACCAATTTTTTATATATATCCTTTTTCTATCACTTTATGTTCTTTAATTATACTTCTCCACTTTCATGATAGATTGTTCTCTGACTTGGCTCTCATGAAATTGGAATATATGTAATATTTTGCTCTTAAATTTTGTTAATCAGTGGGTTAGGTTGAATTAAAAGTGTCCAACCTTGCTTGACTAGCGTTGCAAGGTTGAAGACTTTTAAGTCTTTAAAGTCATGGCCTCCCTAATCTTTCGGTTTGCTTGAAATCTGCCATCCTATCCAATGCATCTTTCTTTTCATATCTTTTGTCCCCACTAAAAATTAAACATCACTTTTTGTATTTCATTCTGCTTGAAATCTGCCATCCTATCCAATGCATCTTTCTTTTCATATCTTTTGTCCCCACTAAAAATTAAACATCACTTTTTGTATTTCATTCTGTCAACGATTTTGGTAACTTAAAGCAACTTAGAGTATACAGAGATATTATTGTAGTTACGGCCTTAATTAGAATTTTTCTTCAACTTGCAAACAATAATGATTTCTTCCAATGTTTAAGTTTTTGAAAACTTTTTGTATTTTTATTATTCATATCATGTTATGAGTATCTTGTAACTTAATATATAGATTAAAAAAATTATTTCTATCATTAATTTCCTTTGTTGGAGGAATAGAAAAATGAATAAATTTAAGAGAATAAATATTAATTTTTATTTTAATATAACATTCATTTTTAAATATATTCATACAAAAATACAATAAAAATACCCATACATGTGAATGACAATATCCATTTCTATATTTTAATTATTTCAAAACAAATACATTTTTTATTTGTTTATGATATTTACCTTATTCTTTGAATGAAGGCTCGCAATGCTAATATTCTTACTAAATTCCATGAAAAGTGATTTAACAATTTGTTTCCCTATAATTTTAAATGTTTTAGTAATGAAAGAAGCTATATATTTTATATTAATGATTAATTTTAGTATTTAGTACAATTATTTAATAATATACACGTTAATAAAATAATGACTAATTCTTAAACCAAAACAACTAATAAGGATTAATACTCCTGAATTTCATAATGTCAAGGAAGAAATATATTAGAAGAAAAAAAAACCTCAAAAAATCTGGATACAGAGGAAAAGAGTCTCTTTACAAATGTTATAACACTACAAAAACAAGCACTTGGAGACATGTCCACCTCATCCCAAAATGCTTTTTCTAAGCTTTTTGTGACAATCTTAGGACCCATAGAAGGCAAGAGAGAGAGAAAGAAAAAAATAAAAAAATAAAAAAATAAAAAAATAAAAAAGAGAGGCACACACAAACACAAACCCCTTATAAATATTTTTCCTTCTAATTACAGAGTTATCAAATTACAAATAGCACCCCCCATATCCCCATCCTCAAATCCAAACATAAACCCACTCCAAAACAAAAAGGAAAACAACAAATTAAAAAAAAAAAAGAAAAATTAAAAATCGAAAAAAATATCCCCTAACTCACCCCATTTTATTTGCCTTGCACTTGCAGCAGCTCTCTCCTCAAAGCTCTCTCAAATAATATTTGCTGTATTCTTCGGCTGTATACCACTCTCGAAACCCAAACCCCCAAAAACACATGCTCTTCATCACCATCACCATCATCATCATCACCACCACCACCCCCACTTGATACCCCCAACTCCCCACACCTTTCTATATATTCCTTATCTCTCTCTCTTCACTTCCTTTCACCTTACACTTATCTCTCATAGTAGTAACAAAGAAAGAAGGGACCATGATTACCTTGCTAGACTTCTACCATGTCATGACGGCAATGGTGCCGCTCTACGTGGCCATGATCTTGGCCTACGGCTCAGTCAAATGGTGGAAGATCTTCTCCCCGGACCAATGCTCCGGTATCAACCGATTCGTGGCGCTCTTCGCCGTTCCGTTACTCTCCTTCCACTTCATCGCTTCCAACAACCCTTACAAGATGAACCTCCGATTCCTGGCCGCCGACACGCTCCAGAAGATCATCGTCCTGGTCGTCCTGGCCATCTGGAGCAACGTCACGAAGAAGGGTTGCTTAGAATGGACCATCACACTCTTCTCCCTCTCAACCCTCCCTAACACCTTGGTCATGGGCATCCCATTGCTTAAAGGCATGTACGGTGACTTCTCCGGCAGCCTCATGGTCCAAATCGTCGTCCTTCAGTGCATCATTTGGTAATACATGTAACGAACTTGTAAGCTTCTTCAATGTGCAATTAATTCTTAATTTTTAATACTAGTGATTTTATACAGGTATACGTTGATGCTGTTTATGTTTGAGTTTAGAGGTGCTAGGATGCTTATTTCTGAGCAGTTTCCTGACACCGCTGGCTCTATTGTCTCCATCCACGTGGACTCCGACGTGATGTCACTGGATGGAAGACAGCCGTTGGAGACAGAGGCGGAGATCAAGGAAGACGGAAAGCTCCACGTCACCGTCAGAAAATCAAACGCCTCCAGGTCAGACATTTATTCACGAAGGTCTCAGGGTCTGTCCTCCACAACTCCGAGACCTTCCAACCTCACCAACGCCGAGATTTACTCCCTGCAATCCTCACGGAATCCCACTCCCAGAGGATCAAGCTTCAACCACACGGATTTCTACTCCATGATGGCCGGTGGAAGAAGCTCCAACTTCGGTGCCAACGATGTCTACGGAATGTCCGCCACTTCTAGAGGACCCACTCCAAGGCCTTCCAACTACGACGAAGATGGTGCCAAACCCAAGTTTCATTACCATGGTAGCGGAACGGCAACCGGTGGAACAGGACATTACCCTGCACCCAACCCTGGCATGTTCTCTCCAACTACCGCTTCAGGTGGCGGGTCCAAGAACGTTGTTGCAAGTGCGAATACCAATGCAAATGCAAAGAGGCCTAATGGACAAGCTCAAAATAACAAGCAAGAGGATCTTCATATGTTTGTATGGAGTTCAAGTGCTTCACCTGTTTCTGATGTGTTTGGTGGTGCTGGCCATGATTATGGACTCCATGATCAGAAAGAAGTGAAGCTAACTGTATCCCCAGGAAAAGGTTTGTTCTTTCGTATGTCTTCATTTTTCAATTGTAATAGGCTCCGCCATAACTTTATTTGATTATGATGATGCAGTGGAGAATCATCACAGGGAGAATCAAGAGGAGTATTTGGACAAAGATGAATTCAGTTTTGGGAACAGAGGGATTGATAGGGAAATGAACCAGCTTGAAGGTGATAAGGTTGGAGTAGATGGACAGGCGAAAACAATGCCCCCAGCAAGCGTGATGACAAGGCTTATTTTGATCATGGTTTGGAGGAAGCTTATTAGGAATCCCAACACATACTCTAGTCTTTTTGGCCTCACTTGGTCTCTAATTTCATTCAGGTTCATGGAAAATCTCTACCATAGCTTCTTCCACATTATTTTGTTTCTACAATCACAATACTAAAAACTGATTCTTTCTTTCTTGCTAATTCTTCAATCTTCAATCTTCAATTTGCAGGTGGAATATTGAGATGCCTGCTATCATAGCAAAGTCTATTTCTATTCTGTCAGATGCTGGACTTGGCATGGCCATGTTTAGTCTTGGTCAGTATTATACGTTATACTTCTTTCTTCTCTTCCTTTTTATTTTGCAAAATTAATTTTTGCTTTTAATTTTTAGATAGGTGTTCAGAGAGATTAGAAACAGATTTTATTTAGCAAACAGAATTGAACATCTTCTGACATTTTCTTAATTAGCTTGAAAAAAGGTTAAAAATGGAGAGAGTATAAAGATTTCTAAAGATTGATGATTATTTATAATTATCAATAAATGCTGTGTTTGAGAAAGCAAGCAAGCAATCAAGAAAGGGAAAATGAAATAACAGTGCATGATAAGCAGAGAGAATAAAAAGCAAAAAAAGAAAAAGAAAGAGAGTGTAGTGTTATGATAATGTGTTGGTTCCTTTATGAACCTTTTTCATTCTTTTGTGATCACTTTTTGCACAAGCCTGTGTTGTGTGTTGTGCGGGGTGGTGGTGGTCATGATGATGAAAGGTCTTTCACAAAAGGATTGACTGACTCGGTATGTTTGTGTTTCTGTGGGAGAGAGAACACAACAAAGTGTGACACTTACTTGCATGCTTTGTTGTAGAGATTACCCATAAATTCTTTATTTAATTCTTATCTTAAAATTAATTTTACATTTCATAAAAATGATACATTTTTAAAATAAATGTCATTTTCGATGCTTAACTATTTATTTGAAATATAAAATGTCTCTTTATAATTCAAAACTTTTCGATTAATCTATAATTATTCAAGTAATTGATTTAATTGGTCTTTGTAAATGATAGTCTGATATGCTAATGTATTAGGGACCACTTAAATTAATAATAACAATTACTTAGATCCATTACTTAAATAGTTGCTTTGTGATTAAAAATTTTTGAAAAAAAAAACACTTTATTTTTTTGAATAAATATTTTGAGATTGAAAAGGACATTTATTCTATAATTTATTCATTTAAATTTCAAAGGCTGTTTTCTTTTGGATTAGGATATGTTTATGTTTGATATGCTTTTGAGGTGAATGACACAAATACACAACAACACAGGTCTGTTCATGGCATTGCAACCAAGGATCATAGCATGTGGGAATTCCATAGCAGCTTTTGCCATGGCCGTGAGATTCCTTACAGGTCCAGCTGTCATGGCAGCTGCTTCCATTGCTGTTGGACTCAAAGGTGTTCTCTTACACGTTGCCATTGTGCAGGTATCTTTGTTTCTCTGGATTATTATTATTATTATTATTATTATTAATTTCTATTTTAAAATTATTTACTGTAAATAAAAATAAGTAATTAAAAAAAATTCATTTTTACATTATTTATGAAAATTTAGAAATTCTCTACTTTCTCTCTCTTCTGTCCCCTCCTACCACAACCAATAACAATATTGATTCATAGGCTCCAAGAAATTCTACTGCATTAATCATATTAAAATATTACATGTGTCTACCTCTGCCAAGATAAGCTATTTTATTGCCACCTAAAGTAAAAATGTTATTTCATTGGCTCAAATTTAACTAGTACTAGTAGTACACAATATGATATAGTTTATGAATATCGGAATTCTACCTATCTCTCTGTGGACTGACAAAAACAAATATAAAATTAAAAGATCTTTAATGTTATTATTTATTTAACATTGATGAGAATTTATGTCTTGAGTGTTAGTAAGATTGTAGAACAACAAACATTTGAAACAAGAGTTTGATGACATGTTTGGTTTGTTTGGAATCTAATTTCCAAAAATTTTATAGGCAGCTCTACCACAAGGAATTGTCCCATTTGTCTTTGCAAAGGAATATAATGTACATCCTGATATTCTCAGCACAGCGTGAGTACAATAAATAAACCCTTTCTCTTTTTTTTTTCTTTTTCAATATATAAGGGAATTTTATTTTATTATTTTACAAAAATTATTTTCCTATTTATTTATACTCTTTTTATGCTAACCAATAGAGCTTCTTGAAATTGAATGCAGGGTTATTTTTGGGATGTTGATTGCATTGCCAATAACACTTGTGTACTACATCTTAATGGGGCTATGAGTGAATGGAACATGATGATGGAACATGCATTAGATTCAACATGTGACATGCATCCATTCAAATCAAAACTAAAAGCTCGGTTGAGGCTTGTAGAGGAGAGCATCAGAGAAAGAGAAACAAAACCAAAAAGGAAACAAGTTCTAAAGAATAGAGAGAGAGAAAAAAAGAAGCATCACCAGAGAATTCAATAGTAGGAAACCCAGGATGAGATTTTAATTTTATTATTGTCTCTTTTTTTTTTCCCTCTTGAATGAATTGCCCTTTTTTTTTCTTCCTTAATTATTTAGTAAAAGATGTAAAATCAATGTTTGTAGCTAATTTAGTTTACAAAATGGTTATGTCGTTAAATTTTAATTATTATATTGTCATCGGATTCCATATTTAATTTAGTACTCATTAAATGAAGAATTGAAGATTGGAAAAGGAAAAAAACAAATGGGAGCTTTTGTTGAAAGGAAGTGTATATTCTATATGTGATCGGTTTTTCTAAATATATAAGCTCCTACTATTTTTTTAATCCTTCGTTATTTTACCCGTTCCACACAATTGTCAAGGTAAAAGAAACGTTCTCTGTTAGGGGGAAAAAATAGTGTATATATGTTACATGAAAAATAGTAAAATCTATCTTCAAATTTTGAACAAAGAAAAAGTAGTTAACCTATAAAAGCAAAACTCGTTAAGCGGCCAAAAGTGTCAAGTGTTGCAAGTTTGCAACGATCCATATTGTTTCATGGGAAATAAATAAATACAACCACTCAAATTGGTTTTCAAAAAATTTTAGATCAAATACTTTATTTTCAATAAATTTTTATTGCTCTAAAAGTCATTGATAAAATCTTATCTTCAAATGGATTAATTCTTCTATTGTTTTCAAAAGTAGATTAATTTATCTTATAATGATTTCTATATTTAATTATCTTATAATAAAATTTGTTACACTGTGTTTGTTTCTAAAAATTAGGATTGAGACTGGAGAATTGAGACTCAATATTATATTTGATGACTAGTAAAAATGTTTAAAATCGATCCAATTCAAACAAAATCGAACAGTTGAACCAAAAAAATCGATAATCAAATAAACTGAAAACTAAAAAACCAAAAAATGAAAATTGTAATTTTTTATTTAGTTCGGTTCGATTTTCGGTTCTGACTCCAAAGACCTGAACCAAACCAAACCGAACCTGTAAATGTAAATATCTAGATCAATTTTAGATGTCCCAACTTAACCTAACCCTAATACCGTGCTCATTCTCTCCCTCTCTTCCACTCATTCATGTCGTTCATGTCGCACACACACATTCGTGCTGCCACTCTCCTCTCCTGTCATAGAATCACCACCTTTACTCCTCTCTTGTCTCTGTTGTCGCTGCCTAGCCTCGCAACACTCATCGTTCTCAGTATCTCTCTCTCTCTGCATCGTTCTCAATATTTCTCTCTGCGTAGAGCTTACTGCTTCTCTCAATATTGTCCTTCTCAGTCTTTGTGCATCATTCTCTCTGCCATAGTTGTGGTGCACCTGCTTCGTTCTCGCTCCTCAACGTTGTCGTTCTCAGCAGGCAGCAATGACGTGGTTTTCAATGTCATTCTTAGCACTGTGCCACCGTGGTGCTTCGTTTTTCCCCTTCATCACTGCATCTTCCAGCTTCCATTGGAGCCTCAACCTCAGGTATGAATATGATTCATTGATTTCAGTTTAATTTTTATTCTATTTATTTCCTTTTTCTATTTATTTTTTGTTATATTTATTAGGATTTTTATTTTTTCATTTCTATCTTTATGATTCTAATTTTTTATGTTCTGTTTGTAAGTTTATTGTTATAATTCTGATTTTTTAATTTATATTTTTATGGTTTTATTTTGTTGGTATCATTCTGAGTTTTAAAGATTTTTATGATTCTGTTATAATTTTACTGTTTTGAATGGATTTACTTTTTTAGAGCTTGGAATCAACTAGCGCATTTGGGGGAAGAGGTGAAAGGGGGAAGAAATGCAGCAGCTGAAATCAACTAGCATTTTTGATTTTGTTAATTTTGATGTTGTTGAATTTGTTCTATTCTGATTTGTTTTTGTTCTAATTTCATTTGTTCTTTCTGATTCAGTTTGGTTTTATTTCTAATTCAATCTCTTCTTACTTTTTTGTTTGCTTTTTGATTTTTTCTAAGTCAGATTGATTATTGTTCCATCTGCTTTTGTTGTTTTTGTAAAATTGTTAATGATTTTAGTTTGTTGTGCTTCTAGTAATTTATTAGTGATTTCTGAGTCAGGTTGATTATTGTTAGTGACTTTGTAAAATAGTATGACAGGTTTTTGTTTCAATTAATTGAAAAAAATTAAATAAACCGAACCGAACCAAATGAAACTGATTTTAATTAGTTTGATTTAATTCGGATGGTCTCGATAAAAAATTGAACCAAACCAAACCACAGTTTTAATAAACAATTGGATCGCATGAATTTTTTCTAAATAACCAAACCAAATTTCACCGCAAATATCCCTAGTGACCAGAGAGAGATAACAAGCAGGGAGAAAGGTAACGACAATGACGACGAACAGGAAGTAGTGTTTCGATGAGATAAACGACACCGCGAAGAAGAAGAAGAACGACGACAATGACAAAGACTAATGGCACCGCAAGTAGAAACAACAAAGATGAATGAATTGACTGAGAAGGAAAGACAGCAAAAGAGATGGTGTCGTTGATGGAAGCTTGTCCGTGGATCTAAGAAGAGGATGAAATGCCTAACTGCAAAAGAGTAGATGAGATAGTTTGTGATGAGAGATTGAGAGTACGATGAGAGTAGGGTAGACGGTTTATGGTTTCGAGGAATAAGAAGTGAACGGAAATAAGATAAAGGGAGACAGGGGAAAAGAGAAAGGGGAATAGGGTTAGTTTTTATTTTTAATTAATAAAGATATTTAAGTAATTTTGGTTATTTTACTCTTCATATTTATTTTAAATTAAATAGAATATTGAGATATAACTCAGTTATGTAATTTACATTAAGTATAATATAAAAATTTAATTTAGTCTTTGTCTTTTAATTTCTATTTCTTAATTTATGTTTCTCAATCTTAATTTTTTTTTCCAAACACAATCATAAAGACATATAACCAAAAAATTGGAAGATCAAATAATTCATTCTTAATGGTAACTTACATGATGATCGCCCGTATAATGGATTGCAAGTTCGCAAATTACAACAATCATTACAGAATAGAGTTATGTTAAATCTCTAATATATGTACTTAAATATTTGTAAGATTATTCACTAATGGAGTAAATATTTAAATTAGTTGTTGAAGTTATACTCATAATTAAATTTGATTCTCAAAATTTTAATTTATTCAATTCGATTCTTCAACTTAGTATTGGTGACTCACGTTAGTTTTTAACTTTATTTTTATCACAAAACCGTTAACAATATATTGAGATGAATTGATGACTACCTCATTCGATTTTTTAACGATTATGTAAAGCGGCAATTAAAACTTTTTTTTTTTACTTCAATGTGTTCTTTATAGAGCATTTAAAATCCAAATCCTAATTTCAGTTAAGGTTTTTAAAGGTTTTTTAAAAAGTAAATTGAGATAAAAAATTTCAATTACCATATCAGATAGTCATTAGAAAATCTAACAAAATAATTATTAATCCATCTTAGCACGTCTTTAATATTTTGTAATAAAAATAGAATAAAAAATTAACGTGAGTTACAAATGTCAAATTAAGAGACTAAAATAAGTAAATTAAAATTTAAAAAACCAAATTAAAATGCAAGTATAATTTCTGAGATGAATTTAAATATTAACTATTTATCATCATAATCATAACAACATTCTCTCTTTACCTTTCATTTTCGTTCATTGGCTCCCGCCCATCTCTGATTTTTCTTCACTTGTTTCACCATACTTAATATCCAACAGAATCTAACGAGATAATCACTAGATTACCATTTTTTTAAGAATTTTTTTCTCTTATATATAATTTATATTAATTAAAACTAGTGCCTACATATCTTATCACAAGCAGTGATTTTTTTAGTGCACTTCCTATCAAGTAGCTGCGGTACGTTGAAGAAAGTAGTTATCATTTTTCACCTAAATGATATTGAGGTATATATTTAACAACTAATAACTAACAAATAAAATAATTAATTTACTAAAGTTTTATATATTTATTATTTTTATTTCTAGTTTTAAATAATTTTCCAATTTTAATTATACACATGAATTAAAAAATAAAAAAATTTTAAATTTTTCAAATAAACAAAACTAATTATTTAATATTTTTTTTCCTTTTGAAAAAATAAGTTAACGAAGTGCTAAAAGGGACCCCGCTAGAAGATAGGGATTTTGATTTGAAATAGACAGCTTTGGAATATTGGAGACAACATTCATGATCTAAAGTTTCTACTACTTTATTTTTTGCTCTCACTCTTTTCCTCTTGCTCCTTTCTTCCTTCCTCTATATTCTTTTAGTTATACACACATTGCCTTTTTGTCACACCTTTCCTTTTCACTCTTCGTTTCTATTTGGTGCTTTCTAATTGCATCACACCTTTTTAGTTTAACCCTTCTAATAATCTAAACTATATTTAATAGAAGCCTAGAGAGAGGGTTGTTCTTAATTAAGCAATCTATCTGTCCCCATTATTCATTGGTAAAGCAGTTAAGTATCTCATCATGTAATGTAATTTATATTAACTCTAGTTGATTTAATACTTGTACACTTCCTTATTTTGATTTTGTTAAACTTAATTAACTATAATTTAAAAGAAAGCTAATGAAATAAACCTACATAAACTGAATGCATACGTTAAGTTTAATTAACTAATGAGCAATGAGCACCTAATAAGTATATTAGATAGCATTGACATGCTTCCTTTGTTACATATATTTAGATTTTATTATTAGTAGCTAATAATAATAATGATTTTTCAGAGTATATAAAACATATACTGTTAAAAATATATAGAAGATGAGGGTTGCAATTATGAGAGGCGTACAATGCACATAAATTGATACCAAATGATCACTGCACATTTTATGAAGTGGAATTTTATTTGAGTATTATTTCTGTCATTATACACCTAAAACTTTTTTAATTATACTAAGAACATTTTTAATATTAGTTTTAATTTTAATTTTATCTTAAATTTTATAATAATATTTATGAAACTATATATTATAAATAGTAGTTTAAATTTTAAAGCAAAATTTGTTTCTGTAATACATAATCTTAGTTTATTTAAAATTTTATATTATTTTTAATTATTTTATCAACATAATTATACAAATATTAAAATTTTATTAGTTTTTCATCAAAATGATACCATATCTCTAATAAGATGATACTGATTTTATTTCATATATCAACTTCAATATAAATTTCAATTATAAATCAATTTATTTCTTGAAAATATCAAAAGTAATACTCTAGAAACACTCTATTAAAAATGTTCTAAGAACCATATTATTAAAATTAAACTCTTACTTAATTAGTGTAATCACCAAAAAGACTTCTTAATTAGTTAAGTAATAATAATAATACATTTATTTTGTATGTATCATATATTAAGTAGTTGAACTATATCTAATTTCAATCAATAACATTAATTTGATATATAAGTCTACAACCTTATTTTAAATAAGAGTCACACTACTTTATCTAATATCTAATACATAAAGCGAAATGGTGACACAAATTTCTGATTAGTTAGCATGAGATGTTTGAATGGAAGGGTAAGAATTAATATATAGTCCCTACCTAATAATAAGATGAGAGGGTGAGAGACATGGAAGGTTCTTAAATTCATGGAGTGTGATATATGAATGACAGTGGGGTGGCAATAGCATGGGTTAAGGGGGTAAAGAGTGCAGTGTGGAACCATAACATGTCACCCTTTCATTGTGCATATTTGTCAGTGCATTATTATTTGTATTATTTGTATTTATCTCACTGGTTCATATATCCCCCACTATTGGAATAGGTCAAGATTCCACTCCAATGCTATTCATAATTATATAAATACATATGATAAATTCATCTTGTTTAATTTGTTTTCGGGATTTATTAGGGAACATCGTACGTCACTTTTCTAATTCAATGAATAATATATATAAGAATCAAATTGAAGATAATTATGCTATTGACGTTTCAATAATATATAGTGCATAGTGCATTTATATGTGTCATTCTGCAATTAAGAAAATACCATCATGTTATTGCACAATAGTGAATTTTTATCATAAAGTATAAAATAAGAATTAAGTCTGCAATTACATATGTGTGAAGAACTTTTTAAGTAAATATTACCCAATTTTTTATTATAAAATTATTCTTTTAACTTTATTTTTTGGGAGAATTTAACATTTAGGGTTAAAGTTTAAAATTTAAGATTTAAAAAAAAAAAGAAAAATTTAAAAAAATTAGCTGATATATTAACTGAAAGTAGTTGATTTCTTATTTGATCTCTAAAACTAAATCTAGTTTAGAACCCATAGAACATAGTGCTCCTCTAGTTTTTATTTTAAATTTTACACACTATCAATAACTATAACTGTGTTTGTTTCTAAATATAAAATAAGACAAAATACTGAAAATAAGACATAAAAGATATAGATACAAATTTTTGTATTCTTGTATTTTGTTTGGTGATAAATTAGAACAAATTATAAAAATCTAATTTATTTTTATTTTTTTATTCAAAAAATTTGAGACAAAAAATATAATTATAAAAAATTAACAAGAATAATAAAAAAAATAAAAAGTAAATTATGTTCCTTGTTAATATTTTCGTGTTCTTCCTGTCAGAATAAACACAAAATACACTAATTCAATATCTCTAAATATATTATTTCTATCCATGTTTTTTTTATTAAATACAATTTTATGTTTCTGTCTCAATATTCTGTTTCTATAAACAAACTTAACCTATTTCTCTTCAAATTAGTAGTTTGGCGCAGCAAATGTAGACAATGGTGCCAAACACTTTTTACATGAATTTGACATAACCCACAAGAGCAAGAAAGATTCAGTTGCTTTATTATGAGTAGACTACAATCCTACACCACCACCACTAGCTGCTACTACTAGATCCCTTCGAAGAAGAATATCCAAAATTGCTTAATATTGCAAAACGTTGAATCATTGCTCAAGTTGAATAATGTGGAAATTTTCGGGCATTTCTCTGCTCCAAGATATAAGCTAGAATATAAAAAAAAATTAATAAACCATCAAAATTTATTATTTTTGTCTATTATTTTTTGTCATTAATTCAATTTTTTAATCTAATAATTCAATAATATATTTTAACTAATATTTTTAAATATTATTAATTAATTAATAATAAAAATAATAATTTTGATAATTCTCTAACATCCTTAAAATATATGTCACACAATAATATGCCTGAATAAAAATATTAGCTAGTTAAAACCACATGCTTGGAAATTTTGGTTCTGTTATATCAAGTGTTTAAGATTTTATTATTCTCAGGTGAAGTATTTATAAGAAGTAATTTTTTATAAGAAGTAATTTTTTATAGTTAATTTTAGGTTTTTTTGTTAAAAGTATTTTTTAATTCATATTTTGTTTCATCCACATTTACAAGATATAGCTTTAATTATAAATACATATTACTCATCTCTTATAATTTTCAACAAAAATATCATTAATTTTGGATGTAAGTACAATTAGAAAAATATGAAAGAATTGTATAACACGCTGACTCAGCAAAGTATCTAGAAGCTGAAAGGCAGTTAGAGATTAGAAGAATATAGAAGGAAATATAGCCTCTCCAGTTTTTTTAACACTTGAGAAAATGCAATGTGATCTCTCACTATTATCTTTATAAGTGGTGCCAAATTTAAATATGAGAGAGAGAGAGAGTATTGAAGGGTGAGAGATCACAATTGACACCATTCAGTTTTTTCTTCACTGGAGAGGATCCACTCCCGAGTATAGAAGCTTTTTGTTAGAGACTTGTTGCACTTGTTGTAACTAACCGTCCAGCTCATCAAGTGTAGAAGCTGTGTATTATGCAAATATCTCCATGCTGTTATTGAATATGAAACTGTAATCACTCACCAAAAAATCATTCATTCTCTCTCTTTTCTTGTACCTCTCTTTCTTTGCTTTTCTTCAACAGTTTCTGTTACCTTAAATGGTATCAGAGCTCTATGTCTGAAAGGTCAAGAGTTCGATTTTTGGTGAACCCCAAAAAGTAAAAAATAGCAAATCAAGCAAACCCAAAAAAGGAGACTCTTGCTTGAGGGAGAATGTTAGAGATATAACCATTAGTGTTACCTTCTCCTATCAGCTTAAACTTTTGGGATAAGTGGTTTCATGACATGGTATCATCTCTCACAAACCAAACACATCACAGACCTTCTCCACAAAGCTGAAATGTTCAATGCAAAACCTATGCCCACTCTCATGAGTCCATGACCTTTGGTCTGAAGCTCTCAACCCATGGAGGAGAACCCTTTTCCAAGCCGGCTCTGTATCAATCCCTTGTTGGTGGGCTCCAGTATGTTATAATCACACGCCCTGAGATCTCTTATGCCGTCAATAAGGTCGCTCAATTCATGCATTGTCCTCTCGAAAGTCATTGGAAGGCAGTAAAGCGAATTTTATGCTATCTTGCTGGAACAGTTCATCATGGTCTTCGATTCCAGAAATCGAAAGATTGCAGACTTTATGGGTTCTGTGACTCGGACGGGAAAGTAACGTAGATAACCGAAAATCAACAAGTGACTTTTGTGTGTACCTAGGACCAAATCTTGTCTCTTGGTCCAGTCGAAAGCAAACAACAGTCTCCAGGAGTTCCACAGAGGCAGAGTATAGAAGTCTTGCTGCAGGGTTCACTGAAATTATATGGATCCAAAATCTTCTTGCTGAAATACATGTGGTATGTACAGCCATACCAAGCCTTTACTGTGACAGTCAGAGTGCAGTACTACTAGCTGCTAACCCTGAGCTACACAACAAGAGCAAGCACTTTGAGTTGAACCTCCTCTTTGTTAAAGACTATGTCACCTAAAAGAAAATTACCATTCAGCATATCCCAACTCAAAATCAAATTGCTGACACACTGAATAAGCCACTTTTAGCACCACAATTTTTGCAGCTCAAAACTAAATTCAGGGTAACTGAAAGAGACCAAGGCCACAAACCCATAAAATAGCAGGGTTGATGCAAATACAGTTAGAGAAGTATGAAAGAATTGTATAACATACTGACTCAGCAAAGCATCTAGAAGTTGAAAGGCAGTTAGAAATTAGAAGAACGTAAGAGCTTTCTGTTAGAGACTTGCTGCACTTGTTGTAACTAACCATCCAGCTCATCAAGTGTAAAAGTTGTGTATAAATACCTTGTACACAAATATCTCTATGTTGTTGTTGAATATAAAACTATAATCACTCGCCAAGAAATCCTTCACTCTCTCTCTTCTTCTATCTTCTTTTCTCTGCTCTTCTTCAACAATTTCTATTACCTTATTTTGGACATTTTATTTTATTTATTTATTGATGTTCATTTTAATAGGATTTTTTCTAATCACTTACTTCTTTACTCGCATTTATCAAGATGTGACTTCAATTTCAAACACATATTACCTATTCGTTTTTTACTTGTAACAAAATCATCACTGACTTTGGGTATTTTGTTTTATTTTCAGATTTTTTTAATGAGATTATTTATATATTCTTTTGATATGTCATTTTTAAAGTTCATTTGTCGCGAATTAAGAATAAAATTAAGTAATAGTAGCTGATAATGGTTAGCTTCCTAGTTAATTTTTTTCCGAATTATAACTGTTAATGAAAATGCAATTTTTTTACTTATTTAACTACTTAGGTATTAATTAACTAACACCATAATATGGTTTGACTCCGAGAGGACCTCATTTAGGCATTTAGTGTGAAACTTACCAAATTAAATAGAGTGCAAGCCTCTGGCAAAAAATAAAAGATATTGGGGTTTGTTTTGTGATTTTTTTTAAATAGTAATTTTTTAGGATATTTTAGAATATGGGATGATTTATAAAAAGCCAAACAAAACATAGGGCGCAATTCATACTTTTTCAAAAGGATTTGGTTCTACCTTTTTTTTTTAATTTAGACTACTCGCACCTTAACAATTGGATAATGATAATTTACCTCTTATCTTTTTTTTATTAGACATATGAATTTTTTTATGAGAATTTTTGACAAAAAATAGCAAAAAATACTTATGTGTGACGTTAACTTGTATGATCTAATCTTCACCTGTCCTACATAGATGATAACTATTTGATTGGAATTGTTCATTACCTATAGTCATCACAAAGACATTGCAAAGGGATGATAAATGTTTGATTGAGACATCGTTTGAATAAAGACCAAATCTGATCTTTGTTCATTTTCATGAATGACAAGACGATTCCTGTAAAAAAAGGACACTTTGGTCCTTAATCTTTTCATTTTAAGTCAATACAATTTCTCTGTTAAAAAATTCGTTAAATAGTAACAAAAATTAGTTTGGTGAGGATTTTATTTGTAATTTGTGGGGGGAGGGAGGGGGTTTTAAACCCCACAAAGTTCTTTTCAACAATATGACTAATTCTTTAACCAATACTACCACCATCTTCCTCATCCTCATCATTATCACTTCTACCTCTATTATTTCTGTTGTGTAACCATAATTTATCATCATCATTATCTCCTCTACCGTCATCAATACTAATACCAATACCATTAACATTAATGTTCTCTTGTTTCATTTATTATTCAATTGCATTTTTCTCTTTAGAAGGTCTTCCTACTGCAATTACTTTTTTCGTTGCGATATCATTTCTGTCAATGGTCTTACTCCACTTGACAACCATTGGCGAACGAATTTTTCAAAAACAAACTTAATTGTTGGAGTTTAAAAATCTCACAAATTACAAATAAAACTCCCACAAAATTAATTTTCGTTACTATTTAACAGATATTTTAACAGAAGGATCATATTGTCAGAGAATGAAAAGGTTGAGGAACGAAGTATTCCTTTTTTCTGGACCGGAATCGTCTTGTCCTTCATGAAAATAGACAAGGACCGAGTTGGGTGTTTAGTAGACATCGTTTTAATAATTTTGTAGGAGTTAAACAGTCCCAATCAAATGGTTATCATTCATGTAGGACTGATGAAAGCTAGGTCATATAAGTTACATCATACGTAAGTATTTTTCGTCATCCTTTGTCAAATATTATCACAGAAGTGCTTATGCGTCTATTAAAAAGGAAGGACAAGGGATATATTGTCATTTTCCAATCGCTAAGGTGTGCGTTGTCTAAATTGAAAAATGATAGAGGTTGAAAAGAGATTTTACTAAAAAAAATTGTAATTGCCAAGGGAGATTTTTTTTAAGAAAAAACGTTAAAAATTGAAATGAACGGGATCGATTGTGCTTTTCTAAAACAAATTAGCTGATCTCAATTTATGTTTTTTTCAAAAAAAGAAAAGGCATAATGAGGCTAGATTATTTGTGGGCTTTTTTATTTAAATAAAATAAAGGGAAGCCAAAATTACATGAATTCTCTAAATTAGAATCTAACATGCAAATCCCCTTTTTCAATATTTTATATAAATTGTTCCAGACAACTAAGGTTTACATTAGTTATACACTACAACCTGGAATGATTTATGCTTGCAACTTCTTTCAAAAAATGAGCATAAATCATTCGAAGGGGATGATGGTTTAGTTATACACGTAAATCATCTCAGGATACCAGGTTTTACGTGTTTTGAGCTTAAAACACAAAAAGGTGGTGCGATTAACATGTGAAATGATAAAGCTCAGAGGGATGACGCAATTTATATGTTAAAGGCAAAGCACATGAGTCTGGCGAAATTTATGTGGGAAGAAGAAACTGAATACCTTCTAGCGATTAACCTTTTTTGCCATTTTCACTGTTGTTACCGCAAAGTAACTTTAGATGAGTAGCAAATTGGTGAAGAGGAGTGGGTCTACGATGGTGAGCGACGATTCTGGGGTATTAAGCGGCGGGGCAAGGCACAACATTAAAAGGGATGGTTTAAGGCGCAGTCAGAGGCAGAGCACGATAAAGTTAGTGGTAGAGAAAAGTTCTACAAGTGGCGGAGGCCGGCGTAGCAGCGAGGTTGACAACATAGAAATGGGCAAAGGGATTTTTGAAGAAAGATGGTTGGCAATGAAGTGGATATGTACTGTTTAAATGGTATTGCGTGAACACGTTTATCTAATTTATTTAGTTGATGAAATTAATTTAATTTCACATCTAATGGGATAGTATGTTAGCTATTAGTAACTGACTATAAGTGTATTCATGTGTTAGAAATTTTTTCTTATGAAATTTAACTAATCATGTGATTAGTAGATATTGGTTCTTTATCTATATTAAGGTTTAAAATATTTAGAGAATGTTGATATTATTGCATGAATATGAAGGATGTTAGCGTTGGTAAATTATAAGTTTGATGTCAATCTATTAGGGATAATAATGAAGTCTTGTAATTAGGCATCTTACGTTAAAAATTAAGTTTATAGACTTTTTAGTAACTCTCAATATAATTTGTTTGTTGTTATTATACCTTGTTAACTTGTGATTTTTATATTTTTATTTTCTCAGCCAACTCGATGTATAAGAAGCATTCATAGACAACAAAAGATGATAATGCATGATTATATCGTGCCCTACCTAGAGAGTGCCAGATTACTATGTAAAACCCGCAAAATTAATAAATGATTAGCCAATAAATTAATAATTATTTGAGAAAATTAGAAATATGAATTTTATAGTTTAATGAGGTAGAACTAATTAAAATAAGAACTATGACACTGATTTTAAAAAATTTGGCCAAAAATTAGACCAAACAGGCCGAACCGATCGAACCAGACCCAAGTGGGCCAAAGCCTATAGCCACAACCCACATACAAGCTAAACATTCAGCCTCCTTCACCATTATTCATTTCAGTTCACGGCGAGAGAGGGAGCTAGCAAGAAATACAAACCCTTTGTTCACTATTCACTCCAACATTCAATCTTCTGTAACTTTCAATCCGGAGTTCTGATTGACGAGTCATTTGTGGCCATGCATTTGTCTCGGAGTCCTATTCAATTCAATCTAATAAAGTGGTAAGTCTCTCTATAATTTGCTTCCAGTTCTCTGTGCCCCCTTTCTCCACGAAATTCGTTTGAGTTTTAAGTGATTTTGATGATTTTGGTGGTTTAGGTGCAATCTAATATTGGATAATTATTTGATTATACTCCAATTATCAATGGATAAGATAAGAAAAACTCTAAACTGTTATGGTTTGTCCAATTTTGTATACTCTAGTGTAATTTAGTGAATTGTATGAATTAGATTGAATTTATGTTAAATTGGAGTTTGATTCGGTGAATTGGAGCTCTTGGAACAAGCCCTTGGTGGCTGGAATCATTGGAGTTGATTGAGTCTTGGTTGCGGAATTTTGGGTATTGGAGGCTTGTGAGCTTACTTAATTTTGTTGCCTTGGGTTATATGAGAAAATCAGTCAAGGTATAATTTTGGTTTTTCGTATTTAATACATAATGTCTTGCGAAGACTTAGGCTAGATGACCCTAGGATATGCTGGAATGACAGAGTATGTTAAATACTTAGTACCTTTAATGATAATTATTGATATGGATACAGAATTTGTTCGTGATTAACTGATTATTGTTATGATGAAAATAGAATGCTAGATGATGTTTGAATGATGATTGATAAGTTGATAATAATGAATAGAATCCTGCTAGGGAGCCAATGGAGTATTTGTACAATGTGTACAATAGGCTATTTTTTTGGCCCAATATGAGTTAAAAAAATGAATATCTAGGGTAAAATACTATTAATTTCTCAAACACAATACACACATACTATCCAGAATAACCATCCGGGTACCAAGAATAATAAATATCTGATATTCTACTGAATCAAACATCCTTATACCCCATTGTACACATTGTATAGATACTCCATTGGCTCCCTATACTTCCTCTAAGGAATATACATAGATGATGGGTTGTTGATGATCTTATTGGTATAATTGTGAAGTTCATGTATGAGAATTGTTTAAAATTGAGGTATGATGGGTGATGGATAGGTGTAGAGTTGTATTGCTGTGATATTGTATATGTTGGTGCTGATTTTGAGTGTAGGAAGTTGATTTAGAATGGTGGATTGATGAAAAATAGAGGTTGGAGCGTTTTGTGAAAATTTAATTTTTGGCTGAATTTCGGTGAGCCATAACTCGGATTCCGAATCCCGAAATTGTTTCAAACTTGTTTCATATGAAAATTGGGTCTGTGAAGTTTATGTCGTTCAAAGAACGAATGAAAAATATTTTAAAACGAAAAAGTTATGCTCGTCAGAAGTTCATAGTTTAAAACTGAAATTCTGCAACATTTAATATTTTTGCCACTCTGCATATCTTGCGTACGTGACCACGTGCACACGACGCGACCAACCCTTTCGGGTTGGGCATCTCGCGTACGCTAGCAGAGTTCTTGCATGCTCGAGCTGGGAAAAACTTACCCACGCGTACGCGTGACCCCGGTTTTTAGAAAAGTAGATTTTATGTTTTAAAACCTAATTTCGAACATCTAAACCTCTATTTTTACTCTTTCAGCCTCTAAACCTTAGTTGTGTGTTGATTGATGAGAAGAAGTTAGAAAGGGGTGGTAACTTAGAGATGAAGAAAGATTGAGAAGTGATGAATTAGGTATGAGAAGATAGGTTGCATATATATATATATATATATATACTTCTTATGATTAAAGAAAGGAATAAATGTTACATGTGAGCACTCTTTCTTAAAAGTGTGACCCCAGGAGATGGTAGAAGGTGATGATCCCTTCCTTTATTCCTCATAGGTATATGAGAATGTACCTACTGGATAGACGCAAGGGTTGTGGTTTCATCTCACTTGCTCCAGGTTGGTTAATATAGAGGCTCCCAGGGTAGATGCAAAGGTGTGGTTTGCTCCACTTGCTCCGGGTTATGATTAATTATGTATAAAAGTGCAAATATATGATGTATATATGATGTTACGGCTATAATAAATGATTATGAAATGATTATGAATGAATATGAATGAAATGAGGCTTATGCACTTATGTTATCTGAGATACGAATTTTTTTGGGTAAAGAGCAGTGGCTTGCCACCACGTGCTCCAAGTTGAGACTCGATACTCTGTTGACCCTATAACATAAGGGTGACTGGGCACGTATAAATTCCCGGGAAGGATATCCCCTAATGAGCAAAATTTACATATATGAATGAGAAAAAGCTATGCATAGACTCTTGGGGATGCGCGTCGAGGGACAGTCCAGGGTTTAGCAACCGGGCTTGTCGGGTTAGCTTGATAACCGACAGATGAGACTCATCAGCCATAGGACAGGCGTGCATCATATGCATATGTTTGAATTGCTTTCTTATGCTCTAATTGGGAGTGCTTATGTGATTTTAATATGCTTAATTGTCATACGTGCTATCTGCATTACTTGTATCATAATTGTGTTTGCCATTGTCTGCTTGCTTGTATGTGTAATTCCACCGGAGATGGAGGTTTGGAGGAAAGTGGATGATGGAGGGTTAGATTAGAGTTTTAGTTAAGTTTAGGAAGCCTTAGAGGACCACCCTAGTTTATGGTTTCTGTTTTAGTTCTTTAAGTGTTATAATCTGAGTGTCAGAGTTCTAGGATTGCCTCTCGCTTTTTCGGGACCTTATATCTTATGTATGTGGCACCTTTACCATGATAAAAACCCCCGGTTATCATTCCATACGGATATTTGTGTTTTTCAGATGCAGGTCGAGAGGCACCTCGCTAGGCGTCTGGAGTTTTCTGCATCGAAGTATGCTTTTGGGATTTGATATTTGTTACTTTTTGTTATATGTATATGTATAGACTCTTCCTATGTATATATGCTTTACTGTTGCACCTCATAGAGGTTTATGGAGAACTAGGGTTACTTTTACGTATTTTAGTTTATGAACCTTAGCTTTCTTTGTACGCAAGTAATCTTTTTTATATATATATATATTATTTTAGAGTTCGTAATACCACACCATCTTTGTTTTACGACTTAAGCGTAAAGTTCTGTGTGGTAGGGTATTACATACTACATGTTGCAAGGCTGAATGATCATTGATTTAAACTTGATGAGTCTTTGATTAGTGCATTTGTTGAGTAATTGTGTCTAGAAATCTATACGTTTCATATGTTATTTGGAGAGTGCATGATTACCTTACAGGATGTGGCATATGACCATATCATTGGCAACCATCCCAATGTTGTGTCCACAACTCTAGACCGATCTTGTTGCACTAATCAACCATCATCGGATCTTCTCGCTTCAAGATATCCATATAATATTCATGATCAGGTTTAGTCTTCACATATGTTGCATTTACTAGAATCTTTTGCGCATCCTTAGACTTGAAATTTAGTTTGCCGCTATGTGTCTTACACAGGAAGCACGATATGCCATCATCGGATGCCACAAACAATCGTCAATCGTTCAGGCAGCCTTGATTGTATTGTGTCGGTCGGAGATAACTACAATTCTCTGTTGAGGAGTCATATGTTGATGAAGGTTACTCAGAAAAAACTTCCATGAATACGTGTTCTTGCCTTTGACTAACTCAAATGCAGCTGGTAGAATGTTTGAGTTTTCATCTTGTGCACTTGCCATTAGTAAAGTCTCTCCATACTTGCCATACAAATAAATACCATCCACAGATATTAGTGGCTTGTAATACTTAAATGTCTCAACATACGAAAGAAATATCTAAAACAATCGATGAAAAAACACCATCGACTCATACACCATATTACCAGCTCTAACAGGAAAAGTACGCAACATAGCTATAGTGCCAGACATATACATTTGAACCATGATCACCATCTTAGAATCAGGTTGTAAGACTCTTCTCAATTCTATATATTTGTGCAATTGCCTTTTACTTAGCAAGTCACACCTTCTTCTAGCTTGGCTTGAAACCATATTTTGATGCCACCACATTCTTCAAAACCTTCACATAGATTGATGCATCCGTTATAACCAATGATAGTATCGACACACACATATGACATGATAATCGAGCTGCTTGTGTTTAGAAGATATATATGTTGCTAAATATGTGTGAAACCAATTGTACTTTCTGACTTCCTATTAGTCTTTCCTTTGTCTCATAGTTACATGATCAGCCAAATTACATCCATTCCCAAACTGCATACACTTTCCATGATACTTCAATTGATCAGACTCAAATACTTTATACTTAACACTTCAGCAAATATTATAATTCTTCACTGTGAGTATAACTTCCGCTTTGCTTTGGAACCAATGGCCAATTTCAAACTCGTATGTGCCAAGCATTGCTGTCCCATCTCCATGAATAGCAGGGAGCTATTGATATGGAAATGTATGTTGGTTCATAACATCAAGATCCAAATTAGAGATGTGAGGAGGGTATTGTTGTGTTTGAGAGCTTGACTAGACTTGAGATCTTTTGACAGGTGTTATGTCTCTCTTGTCATTGATATCATTACGAATAATGGGTGGTTTCTTATTCGAATCATCGTCTCCCTATCTCTAACCTCTATGAATGCAGGTGCACCTTCTAGTATAGGTACTGTTCTCATTGCATTTGCAAGTTCCCCAAAGGTATGCACATAACCAAAGTCATCTCCGTCATCTGCTTTGGCATGCAAGTCTACTACAAATGGTGAGAACGGCACTTTGGCAGTAACTTATTGACCTGCTTGAATGGCACTAGAATTATCCTATATCCCACTAGTTGAGGGATTTAGATCATATTCACCTGAGCTACCATCGACACCAACCATCCTCGCAAACAATTCCATGGCGTCCAAATTTTTAGAAATCTAGCTTGACTGTGAAATATAACTCACATGCCGTCATATCTTTGAATTTCATACTTTCTAAATTTAACATAACCTTGCGTAAGTGAGATAGGAATCTTAACAAATACTTGCTTCACACGTTTTTTTCTACAGTTTTCTAATTTTTAAAATATACTATTTTGTGAATCCATTAAACTTGTTGACGGATTTACAAACAGACCATTATGCTTTTTATAAATTTATAAGTAACACCCTCATTAGTGTCTTTATCAAATTTTTCTTAGTGATGCACTAACAAAAATACACTCTCAAATATTTTTTCCCTTCCTCTTTACACTCATGAATACGATTTACGTCATACCATTTAATTTATAGACTCTCTCCACATAAATCGTGCAAGTCCCGTGTGTTTTGCCTTTAACAAATAAGTTGCACTAGCTTTTTGAACTTTACCATTTCACACGTTAATCATGCCACCCTTTTGTGTTTTAGGCTCTAAATACATTGAACCTGATACTCTAGGACGATTTACGTGTATCTGAACTATCATTATTGTGGGACGATTTATGCTCATTTTTTGAAAGAAGTTGCTAGCATAAATCTCCCCAAGTTGTAGCTTTAACTAATGAACCTAAACCTCAGTTACCCGGCCGGGATGATTTATATAAATATAGGAAGAGAAAATTTGCATGTTAAAATTCGGTTTAGGGGATTTATGTAATTCTGGTTTCTCTTTATTCTATTTAAGTGAAAAAACCTTATTTATGTTTTACCATATTTTAGAACACCACTACGGTACCATTCGATGCTCAAGAGAAATCGTTATTAGCAATTTCATTCTCCAGCTACTCTGAACCAAATTGCTTCTAGGCTTTAGTAATTTTTAGAAGACCTACTATATCATTTCATATGTGTGTAAATGCACCCTGGATCTCAATATATGAGTAATTCACCATTTTATCAATCATATTAAAACTAATTTATGGCAAGCCTATTGTCATGAAGTTTCATAAAAAAAGTTGTTACAAAAAAGTTTCATAATATTAATTTTAATGATATTTAGACTATTAAAACTATATAACTACTAGGATAAATCACGCTTTTAAATTGATTGATATCCAATATTACCAGATTGTCTTGTTTTGATTTTTGTTTTCAAATTATCTTTATATAAATTGATGTAACCTAAAACGATTTATTAGAGAAACCTAGTAAATCGTTTTAAGTTAAATTGATTTAGTATTATATCCTACTAAATCATTCTAAAATAAATTGATTTAGTAGAAAAACACATGCCTATAGTAATTCCGTTGATCTTAAACCGATTTAATAGAGTAAAAAAATGTGGGTAAATCTATTCAACTTAAACCGATTTACTAGAAAGCTTAATGTCTATATTAAATCAATGTTAATACAACAAATTAGCTACATCACACGATAATTATTCCACAATCAATATGTCATACCTAACTAATTAAAAGTAGCATTTAAATCATAAAAAATTGTTATATTCAATCATTAAATTTAAAAACTAATCTAATTTAATAAATACTAGTTATATAATGATGAGACTATATATGTATTTGATCAGAATGATAAAAAATCTTTCTATTTATAGTTATTTAATTCGATTATATTTAATTTTAACATAAAAAATAAAATAAATTTAAATACAATTATTTATCTGCATGTTAAAAAGTAATTATTTAATGATATATTATAATTTTTTAATATGCAGATAAATAATTGCATTTAAATTTATTTTATTTTTTATGTTCGTATTGAATATAATCGAATTAAACCATTCTAAATAAAAAAAAATTTATGGTTCTAGTCAAATCCATATATAGTCTCATCATAATATGATTAATATTTACGAATTATTTTAGTCTTTAAATTTAATACTTGAATGAAATAATTTTTTATGATTTGAATGTTTCTTTTAGTTAGTTACATGACATATTGATTATGCAATAATGATTGTGTGATGTAACTAACTCATTATATATTAACATACATTAATTTGTATAAACATTGGGTTTCCTAGTAATTCGGTTTAAGTTGAATTGATTTATCCATATTTTTTTGGCTTAATAAATTGGTTTAAGATAAATCGGATTATTATAAAAATCTTTTACTAAATCAATCTATCTTAAAATGATTTAGTATAAGATAGACTAAATCAGTTTAATTTAAAGTGATTTACTAGACTTCTCTAGTAAATTGTTTTAAATTACATCGATTTATATAAAAAAATATTTAGTAACGAAAATCAAAAGAGGATAATTTGATAATATTGGATATCAATCAATTTAAAAGTGTAATTTGCACCAACTACTATAACTATCATAATATAATATAGTTATTATATATTCCACTTATAGTTTGCCATGGTATTTATATATAGTTGCTTAATTTATTAAAAAGAGATAAAAATTAATATTTAATTTAAAAATATAAAAATAAATTATTTTTAAATATTTAATATTTATTATAAAAAATAAGTTTAACAAATTCGACACCAAATTTAAATACTACAAGAGAAATTGGACTTAACAGTGGAAAATTGTTGACGTTTCGCCAAACTGCCGCAAATTAATGGAGAAGTTGCGGTTCTTGTAGCGGATTTTGTCTCCATCAAAGATCGGTCAGAATAGCTACGATTTTGTGTTTCAACCACTCCAAATTACATAAAATTCAAATTGACAAAAGAATCGAAATTACAGGAAGGCAGATCTAATAATCCTCGTTTACGCACGAACCTAAAAAGGGACAAAGACGCCAATCACCAGGTTCAAGATTCTCTTCTTACGATATATATTTCGTCTATCAGTTGCAGTCGCTACATCATTTTTTATTACGGATCTGCTCAAGCTGCCACATATTTTTCGAGCGAAAAAGAAAAATGGAGAGACACATCCGTTGTTTGTCCCTCTACCGTTAATCGAAGCATTAATAACTCGTTTTGTGACGGTTTAAAATTGCCGTTAATCTTTATAAAGATCACCGTTAAATTTCATTTTTCTTGTAGTGAAAGGAACTAAAAAATTTGTCCTACAATTTTTATGGTATAGGTGGTTTGCATCCAATATCTTGTTTTAATTTGCTGCTCCTTTTTATGTGGAGATCAGAATCTTCATCGTTGTCTATCTATTGGTTAAAAACCAAAGTAATTTTAGCTAATTAAAACAAATGTTTTTCTTGACCAGCCAACTCTTCATCCTTCGCCAAAAGCCAACCACAAATATTTAAACCATCTACTTAGTTAGCTCATATAGGTCAAATTTAATATCCATTGGAAATCGATATTTATTATTTATTTATTTTTTAAGTAAGAATTGAAGGAAGTCTATTTGATATTCAGCATTTATAAAAAAAAAAAAAGGACATGCATGATGCATAGGATCAGGTTCTTGTCAAGAAAATCAAATCAATCATCAAAATTATATTGAAGGTTTATAAATAGGTAAATTTTATTCGATTTTTTCTTAAATAAAGGATAAGTTACCCTATATAATAAATTTAATAGTTATTACTTATTAGATAAAATTAATTATGTCATTAAAAATGATTAATATTAACTCTTAATTTAACTTGAATTTTAATAACTAAACTAATTAATTATAATAAAACTATTGAACTTTATACCTACAAAATTACATATTTCTTATATCAACTCCATTAATAACTATGGAATTCACCTTTATTAAATTAACATTTTATCTACTTTTTATTTATTTATTTTAAATTTGTAATTTAGCCTTTTGATTTTTCTTTTCACGTGTTCTTTCTAGCTTTTTAGTTTTTTTTTTATTATCTAATTAATATATGTGTAATTTTAAAAAGATTATAAAATAATATCTCTTTTGTAACTCTTATAGTTTACAAAAAAAATTACTCTATCTAATTAGTTTAATTAGTTGTCAAAACTCAAGTTAAATTAAAAATAGTTAATATTAATCATGATAATATAATTTATATTATTTAATAGTTATTAAACATATTATAAAAAATAACTTATCCTTTATTTAAAAAAGAGTTGAATAACATGAAATTCAGCCAATTATCTTAAACGTAAAATATCATTAAAATATAAAAAAACTTATGTCATTAAAATATTTTCTACAATTCTTTCTGATATGAAATGAGTCAATTCCACAATTTCGATCTTTTTTAATAAATTCATCACCTAATAAATTAACAAAATTTAAAATAATATCTCTTTTTCTGTCAAATTTATTTACCACGGTACTGAAGTGAATATGAATTCACTTTATAACTAATGGGTGTGTATTATATTTTTTAATTTACTTATGCATATATAAAAGGCGATGCTAAATAAACAATACCCTCGAATAAATAATTTTTTTAATGAAATATATAGCTAGATAGATCATATATAATACCGTTGGATTGTACATAATATTAAGGATAAAATGTACAATTAAACTAAGTTGAATATAAAATTACACAATTCTATTAAATTTATAAATGTGATTTGAATTACCTAAAAGCACCTAATTCAAATAAGATTCATTCGAATTTGGAAAATTAATATTAATTTGAATTAGAACAATTCGAATTAGTATGATGCTTGTAATTTAAATTTGGCCAATTCAAATTATGCATGCACGTAAGAAATTAGGATAATCCGTATATAATTTGAAACAGGGTGTTTCGATTGCTATAAGTATCAAAACAGTAGACTAATTCGAATTAGACTGATTCAAACTAGTATAGACTAGTATGTATAATTCGAATCAGGGTCATTTAAATACTCCTATGACAATGTATGTATATTTCGAATTAATTCAATTTAATGTGATCACATGTCATTTGAATTTATGTGATTCGAATTACTATTATTTGGTGTAATTCCATTTAGTCTCATTCGAACTACATGAAAATATCCTTTTGATAAATTCTTATAATATTTTCTTTTTTAGTATAATTGTAAAATATCTATCAATATTTGATTTATATGTGTAATTTGTCCAAACATTAATATAGCAAGGCATATATACAAATTTTAGTTTCGATTAATCTTAAATTAAAAAAAAGAGAAAATACTACTACTCTTTTCTTTGCAAATATTGATTATTTTATTTTTTCCGTAATTTTTTAACATCCCCATCTGATCATACAGGGAGTGATGTCTTTAATTAATTATACCAAGGTGATGAGTAATAGTCCACCTGATGTATAGTGGATACACCACATGGTGTCCTATGTATAAAATTAATTTAATTAATATATTTATTCCAAACAAAGATATTGTGGGCCTAATAAAGCCTATGATAATAAATTAATAAAAAATAAATAAATTAAAGGAACATATAATGCATGATCATGGAAAAACACTTCCCTATCTTCTTCTTACTAAACCCATATATACCTACCTACCATACCTAGCTATAATGGAAAAACACTTCCCTATCTTCTTACGTAGAGTGCATATGTTTAATAATACTTTTTCTTATTATTATTGTGAAATCAAAATTGGTGTCCCTAGTTTAATTTTTTTTTTAGATTTCAAATAAATTATATTATTATATAGATACACATTAATATTAGAGATATAATCTGTTCATTTATTTTTTTAATTTAAATTTAAAAAAAATAATTTCATAACATTATATTAAAATTTTTATAATTTAAAAATCTAAACTTTGATTATTGATGATCCTAAAAAAATTTAGTATAAAATAAACAAAAAAATTACAAAATTCAAACAAATTCAAAAATAAATCTTATTTGAGAAAACACTTTAAAATAAAATATATTTTTTGTCTCTAAAGTTTGACAAAAGTTTTAAACATATCCCTAAGTTTTATTTTGTTTTGATTTTATCCTACAAATTTTCGATTTGCATCAAATATATCCTCGACGGCTAAAATTTTTAAAAAATTAAGACCAATCTAACAATAATGCATGAAAATTATACTTGATTTGCTTGTGTTGAGAGTTGTTCTTATGAAATTGTTGTTGAATCGGTTTTAAATTTTTTGAAAAATTAGCCATTATGGGTATATTTGATGCAAATCGAAAATTTTTTAAACAAAAATAAAACAAAATAAAACTTAAGGATATTTTTAAATTTTTTGTCAAATTTCAGAAATAAAAAATTACTTCACCCAAAATATAATTATTAATGTATTTTTTTATCGGTTTAAATTTTTAAAAAAAATTATCACAATTACATAATACTTGCGAACAATGACAGAAACTAAAGAAATATAAAGTATTATTTTTTTCACTAGCACTAATCATGTCTAAAATATATAATGGCTGGATTGGAAAACGACAAATTAAAAAGGTTTTGATAAAAGGTATGCAAGTGATGTGCCCATGCAGAAGAATAACATATTATACGAATGTGTATGTATGTGCGATAACCAGATCTTCTTCCAAATCATTCTAATTTTTACTTTGTTAATTAATTTGATTATATCATTGTTGTTCATTATTCTTTTAAGGAATACAAATCTTTTAATTTAGGTCAATGGGCACTATGGTAGAACTTTAATTAATTACGTCATTGTGAATGTCATCCCCATCGTATGCCATACAATTATAATTAGAGGTAATGATCAAATCAGTATCCGAAAGATTGAAACGCTGACATTGCGGTACCTGATTATTATAATCGACAAAATAGTACCTGGTTAATTTTAAAAACTGACAAACGTGTCCATAAGCTTGCCGGACCAAAACTCCGGTGAGGACAATGCTTACCTGGACACCGGATTTTGCTGACAAATCATGTTTTATTTGAGTTGTAATTTCTAATTAATTAATTAGTTAGGCTAGGTGGAAATTAGATCAATTGGATTTCAATTTGCCCCAAATCAGAACTCTTTGCCCTAATCCCAAATTAACAAGTGCTGTTACTGCTTGGTGACTTACTGTGACTTAGTGTTTCACTAAGAGTAAAACTGAAAGGTCACGTAAAGAGGGAGAAACGTTACTCTGGTTACTTGGCGCGAAGAAGAACGAAGACGAGTTGAGAGACATTGTCGAAGTCGTAGCATCAACAGTGAGGGGTGGTAGTGGCATCATCGCGACCCCAGTCTTCACTAGGAAGCAATCGACGAAGAGGTAAGTTCGCCTTAACTCCATCCTCTCATTTACGTGGCTTTTGTCGACAGCATTATGATCATCTTGATTGTTTTATTCATTGTATATTCCCTCTACGATTTTTTAGATGGATCGTCTAGTTACGTTTGTTTATCATCACATGGGTGCCTTGAAAAGGGGTGTTGACGGTAATGTGATATACGAGGGGGGTTTAGTAACTGAGATACATAGGGTGAATGTGGAGACATGTAATTTATTCTTCGTTGAGCGGTTATCTCTAGACTTGGGTTACCCTAGATACAATGAAGTGTACTGGCTAGAACCTGGTTTAGACTTAGGTAAGGGTCTTAGAGTGCTTAGGATAGATGCTGAAGCCATGAGAATGTGTGAGAGTGCTATAAAGAATGACAACACTGTCCACCTATATTTTGATCACCCAATTGATGCAAACCCTGAAATCATTGATAAAGAAGTCGTGTCTGATGGTAGCAGTGATAGTATGGTTGAAGTCAATCCAGGTGGTGATAATGTCAACGAAGTTGAAGTTACTAATAAGGTTGACGGTAAGGCTAATGAGAAGGAGAATGAAGGTGTGAATGAGACCAGTGGTGAGGTTAATGAATTGGATATGGTGTTGAGTGTGGTTGTGAGGGAGAATGTGAATGAGGTTGTAAATGAGGCAACTGTTGATGTTAACGAGTCGAACAAAGGTGAGAGTGGTGCAGGGGAAGAAGCTGCAAATGACGGGAATGTGGAGAAAGATACTGAAGGAGCATCAGTTCCAGAGAAACCTGCTAAGAAGGTTAGAAAGAGACATCCAAGACCACCACCTACTGGTTTACCCCGAGAAAGAAGAGCTGCCGAGAATGAGGTTCCTGAGAGTAATCCTGGAGAAGCTGAAGCTGTGAATGAACCCACAGAGGAGACCAATACTGATGATGTTGCTGATTTGAATGAAGGTTCTGATTTTGGAAAACCTTTTGTGGATGAGCAAAGGGCAGAGGAACTTATTACAGAAATCCCAACAGGTAAATTTGATTTCTTTTAGTTAGAGGCTATGTGAATAAAAATTGCATCAATTCTCATGTATCTCAAATGACTCTGCAACAGATAATGTAACACAAACAAGTGAGAGAAACAATGCAAGGAGAAATCATCCAAGGCATCAATCGTCTGGGCAAAGAATTGTACCTGGAAAGGAGGATGAAGCACCAAGGGTAGAGGTGCCTAACCCGAATAGAGAAGATGGCGATAGTGAACCTGAGATGTACCAATATGAATCTGAAAAACTATGTAGCCCTCCTGGATCTGATGATGAAGAGGAACCTGTATTTCCTCAACATAATCCCAACACGCCATATGGAAAAATAACTCTGGAGTTGAATATGGAGTTCGAGACCATGGACCAGTTCAAAGCAGCAGTGCAGAAGTACAACATACAAATTGGGAGACAGGTATTCTACCTTAGGAATGAGAAGAAGAGGTGTAGGGTGATCTGCTATGATCCAGACTGCCCTTGGTTATGCTACTGTGCCAGGACCAACTACCCAGCATCCTTTCAGATAAAGACATTTGTGGACGAGCATACGTGCCCCAGGAGCAACAAGAGTAAATCAGTTTCATGTGCTTGGGTTGCTGAGGAACTGGTCCCAAAGCTCATCATCCATCCCAACATGCTGCAGAGGGAGGCACAAGAGTGGTTTAAAGTGGAGTATGACATTTCAGTCAACGAGAGGATGATGTATAGGGCTATGGAGAAAGCCAAAGAAGTTATTGAGGGAACAGAGAAAGATCAGTACCTAAGGCTCAGAGACTACCTTAACGAAATCATGAAGGCTAATCTTGGTTCAAGAGCCAACATGGAGACTACTCCATAGCCAGAGGGGTTGCCTAGGTTTAGAAACTTGTACATCTGTTTGGCTGCATGCAAAAATGGCTTTAAAGCAGGGTGTAGACCATTTATAGTTTTGGATGGCACGTTTTTGAAAGGTTACTTTGGAGGGCAATTACTAACAATCACTCGAAGAAGACTGGCAGCCGCTACAACACCTCCAACTCCAGCACAAAATGCAGCAGCTGCACCACCACCCCCTGCTCAACCTAGGGTTGTCAGGCCTAATGTTGGGTCTAGATCCCAAATTCCTGCATCTCCATCCAATGTTGGGTCATTGCCTCAAGGTCTATTAATGAGGCCCACTATTCAGGCCCAACCTACAGCACCATTTAGGCCACCAACTGTGACTAGGGAGACCATGGCAGCAGCAAGCCCAGCCACACAGAGCAGGTTCACAGGCTTCATGTCCACCCCATCCTTGAAGAAGAAAAAGCCATCCGGACCACCACCATCAAAGCCATCAACAAATGACAAGAAATGAGCTGAGATTCTTGGGTTTTTTAGTTTGTTGTTATTTGCATTTTGGACAGGATTTAGTTAACATGCACCAAACTGCCATTATGACATGTAAGTGCTAACCTAGTGTTTCTGTATTTTGTTACTGTCATTTTGGGTCTGTAGCAGTTACTATGAATATGTGTCATTTTGGTTGTCTTATTTGGGGCCTGAACTTTGTTACTCTGAATAGTTAATGGTTATAACTTGATGTTATTTTGGTGTTTATTCAGATTCTGTTCACAAAACTATTTTACATGGCTTACATATACTCAATAAATCTTGCTCAAATCACAACAACAATAACTCAATCAAGGCACAAGAAGAACACAGCATACATTAATTCATCTAAATTACAATGAGGACAACATTACAAAATTCCAAAGTCTCACTGTTATACTATTATACTATGCAATGTCTACCTACTTAGCCAAACTAAATATAATCAAAGCCACATTTAACCCAATCAAAGTACACATAAAGATTAGGCACAACTCAACCCTCTTCAGATTATCCTTCATGTCATTCACCACAGATAGTACCATCATCATCCTTTGAATTTCCTGGCCATCCCCATTGTCGACATTGATTCGGCCTTTCCTTTTGGGTTCTGATTTGCCCACCATATTACTGTTCTCTGAAGAAACTTCTCCTTCCACACATTCTGCTTGTATTTCATCCAACCATTGGAAATATCCGCAACGCATTTGTGTGTTCTAGCACAATACCAAAACTGAATAAGAACAGACGACAAACCAAGAAGGGATATTATTCTACTTCCTCACATATTCATCACAATTTCAACCTTACCTTCCACATAGGGCAGCTTAGAAACCATCTATCAGGGTTGCTACTTGTCTTCGACTTCAACGGAACCACTGGAAGGGGACAAAAGCAACAGCCATCGTAACTTTTGCTCACAATGCCCGAAGCACCATCCACGTCGAAGGCTTGCATCGATGACTGCCTTCTCAGCGTTGCAGCTTTTCCACGAGCCCTTGCAGTATGCATCTTCCAATCTTGGATCCCCTCTTACGAATGAACGAACACAGAGCTTGTTAATTTGGGATTAGGGCAAAGAGTTCTGATTTGGGGCAAATTAAAATCCAATTGATCTAATTTCCACCTAGCCTAACTAATTAATTAATTAGAAATTACAACTCAAATAAAACATGATTTGTCAGCAAAATCCGGTGTCCAGATAAGCATTGTCCTCACCGGAGCTTTGGTCCGGCAAGCTTATGGACACGTTTGTCAATTTTTAAAATTAACCAGGTACCATTTTGTCGATTACAATAGTCAGGTACCGCAATGTCAGCGTTTCAATCTTTCGAGTACTGATTTGTTCATTACCTCATTATAATTATTACTCTTTTTGCAAATACACTTTACTCTTTTTTCCCTTCCTTTCAGATCAAATTTGTTTCTGGTGTTCATTTGAAGCCTTATTATTCTCAGTCTAATGACATACACAACTGATTAGTAAATACCAAATTCGGTTTCTCCTCATTTTCACAAAAGATAACTGTTTTGAAGGTTGTTTAAAATTGGTTAATTTTTGCTTCAACTTGAGGTCCAAAACGTTTTTAAATTGTCTATTCGACGTCTTTTCTAATAAAAATAAATCTATCCAAATTGTTTGTGAAAAGATGGAGAGTGATATCTAAAACAGATGAGTCATAATGTATTTGTATATAAATATAAATATTGTTTAATTTATTTTTAATATACTATATAAATGATTGATTTAATTTAGTGATTAAATTTTAGTATATACGTAATATGGTTAAATCTTAAATTCTAAAACCTTAAATTCTAAATCATAAAACTCTAAATTTTAAATTTTAAGTTCTAAACGTTAAAAATAAAATTTTAAAATCCTAAATCCTAAACTAATTATCTGTTAATACGAAAAATGACAAAATAAATATCCTATTATATGGAATATGAGAACAAAAACGAGAAGCAATCACTGAACTACACGAGCAGCAAAATTAAATGACTACTACACAGGCAAGTAGTTCAATAAAAAATGACAATAACACACAAGTAGGTATCCTAGGAAAAAAAATAACGTAACAAACTGAAAAAAGTGGGAAAAAAGTGATAAAGTTTTTATTATCAAATTCAAATTAAATTTAATTGGTCATAATTTTCTTAAAAATAGGAAAATGTGTGATTAAAAAATTTTAAAATTAAATTATCATATGTAAAGGCTGGACAAAGACCAATTTATTAAGGGAAATACTCAAATACAGATAAAAAAGATACATAAATATAGAGTAAGTACAAAATTATAAAAAAAAGAAGAGTACTCATTTTAGTTAAATCAGATATTTTAGTCCTCAACTAAAATTAATTACTCGATTGGTCTCTAACAATTAATTCCGTCAGTCACTTAGATCCTTGGTTCCGTCAACTCTAACGGAAGATAAAATGGTCCCTAAAAACTCTAACATGGGATAAAATGATCATTGACAACTCTTACAAAGGACAAAATGATCCCTGACCCCTTTATTCGAAAACGACACTGTTCTTTTCCAATTTTTATCATATCTCGCATAACCCTAACATTCATACCCTCCTTCTTCACCTTCACAATCTTCTTTTTCATCTTTTCCTTCCTCCTCTTTAACTCCAAGATTAAGCCATAGTGTAATTGTCACACGTGTCGCACCTATCTCAACATGTCATGGACCACACACTTCTTAAATCTTTGTGACTGATACATCTACCTCCTGTGCACTTCACCCACCATAAGCATCCACTTCCACGTCTTTGATAACATCACCTCCAACCCCGACAACGTCCACGACATCCTCAAGACCAAGTTCCACAACTACTCCAAGAGCACGCCTTTCTCCATTCTCCGGCAAGCAATATAGAGATTGTTGGACATTAGGATATCATGAGAAGATTCTTCTTCAACATCATATGCAAATTCTCATTCGAAATAGACACCGAGTGCTTCATTCCTTCTTTTCCGGAGTCCAAGTTGGTAGACAATTTCGACCTCACATCCAAGCTATTACAACGAGCAATGTTGTCGTTGCCACTCATATGGAAACTGAAGCGATTACTGAACATTGGTTCGGAGAAGAAGTTAAAGGAAGCGATCAGAGTGGTAGACAATGTGGTCATGGAGATGCTAGGGCAAAGGAGGAAGGAGATGGCAACGACGATGATGAATCTTGACAAATCAAACTTGCTGTCTAGATTCATGGGATACATCGAAGACGACAACTAGTTGAGAGATATAGGCGTTAGTTTCCTGAGTATGAATTGGTTGAGAACAAGTTGAGAATTTTTTTTCTTGTGAACATTAAATTTATAGAGTGTGCATTATATAGTTTGAAGTTATAGTGTTAGACTATTAGTGTTATGCGAGATATGATAGAAATTGGGAGAAAATAATGTCGTTTCCGAACAGAGGTGATCAGGGACCATTTTGTTCCCTATTAGAATTGTCAAGGACTATTTTGTTCTCCGTTAGAATTAACGGAGTAAAGGACCTAAGTGACTGACGGAGTTAATTGTTAAGGACCAATTGAGTAATTAATTTTAGTTGAAGACTAAAGTGTCCAATCTAAATTTTTTTAAGGATCAAAATAGGTATATATTCAAAAAAAAAAGAAAAAAGAAAAAAGGACCCAGCATGTTTTCCATTTTCTCTCTGGATCTCTACACTTTTTTTCTATGTATGAGATTTCCATTAAATTGTACCTGTAACTACCTTGAGGACTCTACGTTTTATAAGTTCATATATCATTTCAAAATATTAGCTAGCTTAGCTTGGTCCCTATAATTAGTTTACCATTAGGAAAAACAATCATTAGAAGGATTTTTCAGCACAAAAAAAGGAGTTGACGAGATTAATTATTTATTTGTCCTTTATAAATTATAAAGAATGAGTAGGTGTGAATTTTTTTATTATTGATGGTAATACAAAAAATAACAAAAACTAAAATTTAGCATTATTTGTGTTGCTTAATTCTTTTTATATAGTTTATGCTGCTCTCGCGTTTTGTCATCGTATACTTTATTTATTGTGTTGAGCTAGTATCTTTCAAAAAAAATTTTTACAAACGCTGAGAGAAGTACCATTAGCGACCATTAGTTTACCATTATATGTTGATTTCAACGGTATGTATATGCTGAAACAAGAACAAGAGTTAACAGTCATAATTCAAAAATTCTCTAATTGGACTTGTAGCTAGCTAGGATACACTACAATGTAAAGGTTTAATGGTGAGAGACTGAGAGTTTTTTAAAATTAAATAGCAAATCTTTTTTGACAAAATATAGGAGAAATTGTGGCCTAGAATCTAGATGGTTCAAAATCGGATCTTAGACATATGATAAAGAATTCGAAACTGTTATTTGCGGAGAGTCTTAACAAAATCTTCAAAACTTGTCCAAAAACGAATGATTATTTAAGGAGGAATTATTTTTTCATGAAATAGCTAAACGTAAAATTATTTTTATTTTTTAAAAAATTTAAAAAAAAATAATTCGATTTTTTTTAAATTTATCCAAATAAATTCTAATTTAATCAAATATTAATATGAGATACTATTTACTACGGTCTTGTCCGATGATACTTTATATTATCAAGTCACATTTTTATTTATTATTTTTTATGTAACACAATAAATATACAACAACAACAACAACAACAACAAAAAAGCCTTGTCCCACTAAGTGGGGTCGGCTACATGAATCAAACGACGCCATTGTGCTCTGTCATGTATCATGTCTACAGAGAGACCGTTTACATGTAGATCTCATTTGACCACCTCTGGATGGTCTTCTTAGGTCTTCCTCTGCCTTTCGCCCCTTGTCCATCTTCCATCTCATCTACCCTCCTGACTGGATGTTCTATCGGTCTTCTTCTCACATGTCCAAACCACCTGAGACGCGATTCAACCATCTTTTTCACAATGGGTGCTACTCCAACTGTCTCCCTTATATCTTCATTCCTTATTTTATCCAATCGCGTGTGACCACTCATCCATCTCAACATCTTCATGTCTGCCACACTCAGCTTATGTTCGTGCTCTCCTTTAGCCGCCCAACACTCCGTACCATACAGCATAGCCGGTCTTATAGCGGTGCGATAGAATTTACCTTTAAGTTTTAAAGGCACTTTTTTGTCGCATATAAAACCAGATGCACTCCGCCATTTTGACCAAACTGTTTGGATCCTATGATTTACATCATATTCAATCTCTCTATTATCCTGTATGATGCACCCAAGATACTTAAAACTTGTAACTTTTCGTAGGATGTTCTCTCCAATTTTCACCTCTATATTGGAGTTTTCCCTTCTCAGACTGAACTTACATTCCATATATTCCGTCTTACTACGGCTTATGCATAGACCATACACTTCTAGAGCTTCTCTCCATAACTCCAACTAATGTACTTGATACTTGTTCTAACTCCTTATTATGTGATGAGAAAACTAATGTACTTGATACTTGTTGTAGGGATCAATCACTTTAAACATACCCCTAGCAGAGAATGGTTTGAAACAGATGCAGTTTTGCGAGTTAGCTTGGGGAACTTTCTCTTTTTCACTATTCTAGCAGTTCTAATGATTGGCGTCAAGAACCAGAAGGATCCTCGTGATGGTTTGCATCACGGAGGTTGGATGATGAAAATAATTTGTTGGTTCCTTCTGGTAATCTTTATGTTTTTCCTTCCAAATGAGCTCATCAGCTCTTATGGTAAGTGTTTCTTCTAAATTGGTTCTCTGTTACTTGTGTCTCTTTTCTCAACCTCTGTTCTATCACCCTTTCCCATAACTTTATAGTATGACTCATAAGCTTAATCCCTCTATAGTTTCCGCAGCTTTGTATATCTCCCTTATTCTTGTAGATGGGTACCAAGGTGCTCTTTCTCCACTCATCAGGCATCTTCTTTGACCTTAAAATCTCATTAAAAAGCTTGGTTAACCAGTTGATGCCTTTTCCTCCAAGACCCTTCCAAACCTCAATCGGGATATTATCAGGTCCTACTGCCCTGCCATTTTTCATCTGCTTTAGAGCCTCTTTTACCTCAAAGTCTCGAATCCTTCGATAGTAGTCAAAGTTTTGATCTTCTTCCCTTGTGCATAATCGACCAAGGCTCGGAAGAGTCTTCTGTCCCTCATTAAATAACTCGTAGAAGTAGCTCTTCCACCTTTCATTAATCTTCTCCTCTTGAGCCAACACCTCTCCATCCTTATCCTTTATGCACTTAACCTGATCCAAATCTCTCGTTCTTCTTTCCCGGCTCTTTGCAATTCTATATATACCTTTTTCTCCTTCTATGTAACACAATAAATATAAGGAAAAAAAAAACAGAGTAGTCCAATAATTAGAGAGTATAAAGTATAGTTTAAAGGGATTGAGAGGAACGTCCAAAAAAAAAAAGGATTGAGAGGCATCTTCTTATTAAGTGCCACATGACAAGAACACGCTAGCTAGATTCACTGATGCATCTTAGCCAGCATGACAAAAAGAATGTCAATGTAATAAAACGGTAATACATTGATAAATAATTAGAAAATATAGTATTTTAATAATTAACTCTGAAAACATAGACACATTATGAATCCAAATACAATTTTGTAATTTCAATAAGTCCACTGTTGTTCGAAAATGAGCATAATAAAAAGAATATGCGTTTGGGGAAGTAGTATAAAATTGTAGAACCCATATCCCTAGAGGATTATTACTAATATATATATATATGTATGTTGTATTACAAAAACATAAAGCATGCACGCAAAACTTGTATGGGAAAAGCAAGTAGCATTAAAAATTCGTCTAGCAGAGAAAAATGCCAAAATATGTATGTATAAAATATAAATTTAATTTCGTTTGCAGACAATATCATAAATTCGAATTAGAAAATAGTCAATGGTACACGAACAATAATTTCATATTACAATTAAAAGTCGAGTTAATTTTAATTTTTTAATATAAATTATATACAAAATATAGTTTAGTTTTTATTTAAATTTTTGTTTTAATTTTATTTTTTTATAAAATTATTTTTTATTTTTTTTAATATTCAT
>NC_029776.3:94140017-94146516 GCF_000817695.3 Arachis duranensis
GATCTGAAAAAAAAAAAAGAAATTGGATCTTTTTGTTTGAAAATTTTAAAATTTTAAAATATATTTACATTGAAATCGAACTTTTTAATTTTTGTTTTTTAAAAATAAAAAATTAACATCAGACCCTCCAATTTTATTTTTTCGCAAAGTCAAAAGTCCCATATTTTTGTAAAAACAAAAAAAAAACTTAAAAAATATCACATTCTAACCTCATATTAAATTTTTTAGCCATAATATTTGTATACGGCAATAATAATATCCAAAGAGAGATATATTGTGAAATTGATCCAAAAAGAATTTTTCATAAGATACTTAGTTGATAAAATCTATTATTTAAAGAAGTCTAGAAGGATTGTTCTCATCGGATTGACAAGTCGTTTCATTAATTGGGTTAATTATTAACAAAATTATTTTAGTGGTCGTTATTTGTCACATGTTAAAAAAAGATAAATTAATCTCTATTCCAAGTCATGAAAATAGGATTTTTTATTTTTATAAATTAAATAAATATAATAATTATTAAAATAAATAATTTTATAAATATTTACCGAAATAAAGAATATGTTTACAAGTGTACACCGTTAAACTTTTAAACTACCCACTAGTAGATGATTTAAGCAGTTTAAAAGTTTAACGGTACACTTGTAAATGTATTAATATACTTTCAAAGTAAACGTGTTAAATTATATTTGTAATTACCCATTATCAACGATGGTAGCACATTTGCTTTCTTTCATATTCACTCAGTCTTTTTTTTTTTGTTTTGTACGGAAGTACATATAAATTTTATTTAGTGTATGGGAGTATATAAAAATTTGAAATATAATTTAAGTAAAAAAATTTTGATATTATATATCAATAGAGTAGTAACATGTATTAACTGGGTTATTAAATAAATTACGTGCATTTAAATTATATTTTAAATTTTTAAATAGTGAGTAGTTAAAAAAGAGGTAACCGTATTAATAGTGAGTAGTTTAATGGTTTCCAACTAAATGTATTAATCTCTATCATTTAAAATGGACTAAAATTGATCAAATATATTAAATTTAATCTTTTCTACCAACTTTTTTATGTACTAATTACATGCCAAAAATTTAAATTATTAACATTTTGGTAAATATTTTTAAAGTTATTTATTTTGATAATTATTATATTTATTTAATTTATAAAAATAAAAAATCCCATAAAAATAACGTTATTTTATAGGAAAATAAAAACACATCGTTTTAAAAGATTACTAATTTATTTTATAATAATTTTTTAAAAATATAATTGTTTTATAAAAAAATTATATATCTATTACATATATGCTAATAATTTTATTAAAATTTTGTATTTGATAAATAATAAATAGATATAGTGGATAAATATTTTATCACATGTATTTACAATATCTACTTGAATCAAATTTTGGTTCTCCTCTCTACATGACTTTGCATATTTTTTTAGAAATATTCTTCACATATAAATTATTTTTTTATATAAATTCATACAAATCTTTTTAACTTAATTCACCTCACGCGCCACTATTTAACGACTTTTCAATCAACATGCGAATATATAACTGCTTTTTCTGAAATAATTTCGTTTTTGCTTTCAAATTTTCTCAGCATTTTTTTATCTATGTTCTCTTCTATTTCTGCGTTCTCTACATTTCTCTTCGTCCATTCTATGCATCCTCTTTCTTCGTTTTTTCAATTTCTTTCATTTTTTACGTTTTTGAAATCAAATTCTGAAATCAGTTTTGAACAGTTATCTCGTTGTTGAAGATAATGAATGATTCAAGTTCAGATTGTCAAGCGAAATTGAATATTGTTTTGAATCTAATCAAGTGGTTGAAGTGTAGTTCGATTCTAGTTAATGTTTTCGTTAATAATTTATGATTCTGTAGGTGAATAATGTTGTTTTTTATTGTAAAAATTGTTGTTCATCATTAATGTTTTGAATTCAATATAATGTAGGAGTTTTGAATTAAAAAAAAATATTTTTGCGTATTTGCTGTAACTTTCAATGTAAAACTAAAATATTATTTATGTGTATTGTTTAAAAAATTTTAGTGTATGTATACTGATGGTTCTACATAATTCAAAACTCTTCTTCTTCTTCTTTTTCATCACCATCTTCTTTTTTTTTCTTATTCATCTTTTTTTCTTATTTTACTTTCTCAAGTTTCTTCTTGTTTTACTCTCTTAACAAGAATAAAAATAAAAAAAATCAAATAAAGAAGAAGAAGAAATACATAATGCTACAAAATTACTTGAAAGAGGATGAACTTACATTCATTCAACTAAAAGAAAGAAAGAAATAAGAAAAAAAAGAAAAAATACAGTATTAAAGAAAATATTTTTGTGTATTTACAACACATTTCGGTGTAAAATTAAGATATTTATGTGTACTGATTAAGAATTTTCGGTGTTTTTATACTGATAAATTCTGCATAATTCAAAACTCTTCCTCTTCCTCCTCTTCATCTTCTGCTGCTTCTTCTTCTTTTTTTTCATCATCATCATCACCATCTTCTTCTTCTTTTTTTTCTTATTCATCTTTTCCTTCTTGTTTTACCTTATCAAGTTTTTTCTTGTTTTACTCTTTTAACAATAATAAAAACAAAAAATCAAACAAAGAAAAAAAACATATAATGCTGCAAAATTATTTGAAAGATGATGAATTTATATTCATTCAACTAAAAAAGAGAGAAAGAAAGAAATAAGAAAAAAAAAGAAAAAATACAGCATTAAAGAAAATATTTTTGTGTATTTGTAGCCAATTTTAGTGTAAAACTAAGATATTTATGTGTATTGTTTACGAATTTTCAGTATTTTTGTACTGATAAGTTCTACATAATTCAAAACTCTTCTTCTTCCTCCTTCTCATATTCTGCTACTTCTTCTTTCTTTTTTTTTATCGTCATCGCCATCTTCTTCTTTTTTTTTTCTTATTCATCTTTTTCTTCTTGTTCTACCTTCTCAAGTTTTTTCTTGTTTTACTATTTAATAAGAATAAAAACAAAAAATCAAACAAAGAAGAAGAAGAAACACATAATGCTGCAAAATTATTTGGGAGATGATGAATTTACATTCATTCACCTAAAAGAAAGAAAGAAATAAGGATAAAAAAAGAACAAGAAAAATACAACATTAAAAAAAATATTTTTATGTATTTGCAGCAAATTTTAGTATAAAACTAATGCGTATTTACATGTAATCTAAATTGAGGGTTGTTTTTGTTGAATTTGAACCAATATGTATAAATTTATATGTCAAAAAAACTTGTATGTGTAACAAACTTATCTTTTTATTACTGTAGTGTTATTTTGCATACTTTTAATTTTTCAAGACTATGGTTGAGTTAAATAAAAAAGATATTTTTGATTTAATAAGATTAATTCAATAAAAAAATGTGTTAAGATTTTTATTATAAAAAATTATTTTAATATTTTTACTTTTCACTAAGATTGCATAAATAATTTTACTATCTTCAAAACAAGATACAAAAGCATCACAAATTAATGCATAAAATGTACATTCAACTAGCCAAATAATCAGAGAATCAAAACTTACACAAGTAGTGAAAAAATGCCTTTGATCTTGAAGATTTGAACTATCAAAATCAAGAATCAAGAACCAGATGTTCTAAACACGTCTAAATTTGAGCTCAAGCAACAATTAACACATTGGGATTAATTTATATTGATAATTTTGTGCTTGTGTAAACACTCCTTTTTTCCCCTCTTCTTTCACAATAATTGCTGGTTTTTCCTCAATGATATCTCTCAATTAGGGGTGGATATAGACCCGCCTTTATCTTTAACAAGCTAAATCAATAATGTTACCAACTGGCATAAACCTAACATGCAATAATCTATTATAGGCTATTTTATAAACTTGACTTATTATTAATCTTGACCTAGCCTAAAATTTGTTAGAACACTTGAAATTAAATTTTTTTTTTTTGAAAAAACACTTCAATTTAAAACAAAGCTCTGCAATAAAAATAAATAATTCAAGATACTAAGAGAAAAATACACAAGTTTCTTATACTCATTGATTCTCAAAAGTTCAAATCGCACTCGTTGCATTTTTTAATTGTAATAATATAACTATTTAACAAGGATTAATAGTTAAATTTATTCTTAAAAGATTGATTTTTTTTTAAATTCATTCTTAAAATATTATATCAATAAGACTAGTCCTTTAAAAATAACTTAACTGACAAATCAACATACGACAGTTTTGCTTCATAAGAATTACTTAGGTAAAAACAACTCCGTTTTAACTTTATTGAGGGTAACAATTCAATTCTTAGTGTGTTTGGCAACTCTGTTTTGGGTGCCATCGATAAAATATGATATTTTTTTTTTAATAAAAAAGATTTCTTTTTATTTTATAGTATGTTTGGCAAATTTTTAATAGTAAAAATAAAAATACTAGAAAAATAAAAAATATTTTTTTTGAGAAATTATAATTTATATCTTTTTTAAAAGATTTTTTTAAAAAAAAGGTATTTTTCACATAATAAATAAACAAAAAAAGTACTTTTATCTTATTTTACTTAAACGTAATTGATAAATAATAAATTTTTTTTACATGAGGTATCCAAACATAAAATTATTCTTATTTTTGTAAAAGATCTTTTTAAAAAATATCATTAAAAAAATATTTTCTAAAAATGGCGTCCAAACAAGTCCTTAGTCTCCTATTTGGCAAAATGTAAGGTCCCATATCGGTTGGGGAGGGGAATGAAGCATGCCTTATAAGGGTGTGGATACCTCTCTCTAGCATGACGCATTTTGACGAGTGAGTGTGTGGGGTTTCGGCTATCATCCCTATCGTCAAAGGCAAAACCGTGAGGCCTTGTGTGCCAAAGCGGACAATATCGTGCTAGCGAGTGATCTAGGCTGTTACAGATGGTATCAGAGCCAGAGGCCGGATCGATGTGCCAACGTGGAGTGAGTGGGGTGGATTGTAAGGTCTCACATCGGTTGAGGAGAGGAACGAAACATGGCTTATAAGGGTGTGGATACCTTTCCCTAGCATGACGCGTTTTTGACGAGTGAGTGTGGGGGGTTTCGGCTATCATCCCTATCATCAAAGGCAAAACCGTGAGGCCTTTTGTGCCAAAGCGAACAATATCGTGCTGGCGGGTGGTCCTTGCCGGGACAAAACTCTTTCAATAAACCAAGTCCTTGGGATAGTGCTCTATTCACTTTTAACCTCATCATAGTCACTCTCGTCCTCAACATTGGTGAGTGTGAGGGGTTTCGGCTATCATCCCTATCATCAAAGGCAAAACCGTGAGGCCTTGTGTGCCAAAGCAAACAATATCGTGCTAGCGGATGGTCTGGACTTTTACAATAACCACAATAACCACGATAAGCGGAATCAAATCATCGTCCTTGCCGGGACAAAACTCTTTCAATAAACCAAGTCCTTGGGATAGTGCTCTATTCACTTTTAACCTCATCATAGTCACTCTCGTCCTCAACATTTTCACCAGCCTTTTATCAGCAATTGTTACAACAATATACTCTAAAAAATATTTGATAATAGTATAAAAATCCATTCTTAAATGAAACTTTGGTCCTAATACTTTAATTTTATAAAAATTTAGAATTGTTGGAATTGTAGTTTTAAAGATATGAATTTTTGAAATATAACGCATTTTGACGAGTGAGTGTGGGGGTTTCGGCTATCATTCTTATTGTCAAAGACAAAACTGTGAGGCCTTGTGTGCTAAAGCGGACACTATCGTGCTAGCGGGTAATTTGGACTGTTACACAAAAAATTTGACGGTCCCATAATATTTAGACTATTAAATAATTTTAATAATAAAATATATTTTTTAATTTTTTAATAATTATTAAATAGTTTAAATTTTTATTTATTATTTAAGTTTAAAATTTATTTTTATTTTATAAATTATTATTTTATTATTTATCTATCTTATTTTTTAAATTCTATCTTTAATTTTTTTATACTCTTCATGTTTAATTGCAAAATAAAAAATTTTATTCACTAACCAATGGTTTCCGATAAAAATGTAATTGATTATTTTTTGAACCACGTAAGATGAAAAAAAGACTTTTTTACAAACTAATCAATTATTAGATCTCTATAGATTGTAATTTCTACAACTGCAACAACGATAGTATAAGAATGAACAAAACATTACTTACCAAAATATGATTTTTCTTTTTATTTTCACGAACTGGTTAGGCAAACTATAGTCTAATTTAATATAATTTGGTACGATTTGAATTATACGGATATATTTTATTTCTTAATAAATTTAATTTTATTCAAAATAATTTAAAATTTTAAAATTATAAAAATAATCTTTCTACATTAATAATAATTTGATATCATTGTTATAATTTGAATTATTTTAGTATATTTTTATTTTTTTAATTAATTTAATTTTATTCAAATCTTTTAAAATTACAAAATTTTTAACTTAAACAATTTGAATAAATATAATTTAAATTAACGATATAATT
>NC_029776.3:94147083-94167220 GCF_000817695.3 Arachis duranensis
TAACACATTAAAGATATACATTAAAATTATATTTTCAATAATTTTTAATAAAATATATTTTTTAAATTAATTCTAATTTAACAAGATTTTTGTGTATATAAAATGAAAAGGGATACTTCATTTTATTTTTAAAATTAATAAAAATAAAATAATATATTCTATGTAATTATTATTCAATCACTCATCAAGTAATTAGTATAATCTATAAATTATTATAAAAATTCATACTAAAAATATGTTTAATAAATTAAAAAATCTAAAATAAATAATAAATAATTTAATATATATATATGTAATTTTTTAATTGAAAGGGGACATGTGGCACGCTGGCCCTTGGTTCTACCATTTGAAAAGCAGCTTTTTTTGTAACCGAACATAACACAAAGAAAAATGACCTAAGAAAAAGAGTAGTACTTTTCTCTAATAATAATGTCTAAATTATTAGGGGGCAGTAACCACTCTAAGTTCACCTGCTTGTTTAAAGCAGCAGTCTTACCCATTAAATCAGCCGCTCTGTTTGTTGTGCGCTGGATGAGCACTAAAGTAACTGTCCAATTGCGTTGAAGCATCTCTTTGATTTTGTGAAGTAAATCAGAGATATTCATAATCATGCTGGTTGTGCCTCGCGAAACAAGAAGAAACGCATCAAGATTATCAGTTTCACATATGACCTCTTTGCACTTGCAATCCCAAGTCATAACAAGCCATCTCCAAATAGCATGAAGCTCACAACAGAGAACACTAGAAAGAGGTATACTGGCAGAACAACCTTTCATCCAAATTTCCATGCTATCTCTAATAATACATCCAAAGCCAACTAATTGCTCATTTTCAAAAACGCTTGCATCGCAGTTCACTTTACAGACATTCATTGGAGGTGGTTCCCAGTAATAATGCAAAGAGGAAGGAATAATATGTTTTTGGTTGGTAACAACCTTAGAGAAATCTCAAGCAGCATGTTGAACTAAGTGAACAATTTTCTCTTTACTCCATGGATTATCTTGATGGAAGATGTCATTGTTCCTATCCCTCCAAATCCACCAAAAGGCCGCTGCAAAGAGAAACTCATTTTTGTTGAGATTAGAATGAATCCAAGACACAAAATCCAAACTAGAGTCCTCAGCGGTCATTCCCAAATTTAAGCTAAACCAAATCTAACGAGTTTTTTGGCAAGTCCTAAAGCAGTGGTTAATATCCTCTAGAGCAAGATAACATCTTTGACAAAAATCAGAAGTAGTAAGACCTCTTTGAAACCGGTAACTAGCTGTGGGAACTCCGTTGTTGAGACAAAGCCAGAGCAAACACTTTATCTTCTACAGTATTCTCAAGCGCCAAAGTCAAAGCCAATTTTCATTATCATTCCAGCCAAATTTCTTCTTCAATAGCCATTCATAACCGCTTTTAGTCGAGTAGGTGAGAGTATTTGAGTTTGTCCAAAACCAACCTGTTTTATCTCCTACCTGCTTGATAGGATCAAAAAGCATCAAATCAAGTTTTACTTCTTCTGGAATCATTGTGCAAAGAATATCCCATTATCAATGTCCATGGTGCCAGACATCTTCTAGCTTCAAGTGAGAATCAGAGATGTGCACAAAAGTAACCAAAGGAGCGATCGTTCCACATGGTCACCAAGCATGATACCAAAAGGATTGAGACATCCTGCCTGTACACCAATCAAAACCATCACGAAGCTTTTCTATTGTCTTAGAAGATTGAAACATTATTAGAAAAATTGGGTGATAAGCAAGACCTCCCAAATAAATATTTTGCCAACATAATTCTTACTCAAAGCTTATCTTTATTATGCAGTAATTGCTAAACAAGCTTTCCTAATAAAGCAAAATTTACACATTGAGTATCTCTAATTCCCAAGCCTCCATATTTTCTTGGAGTGACAACTTTGCTCCACTTGACATAATTTAAGCAATGCTCTCCCACCTTTCCCTTCCACAAGAATTGTCTAAGCACAGAATCAATCTTTTGACAAATCGAAGTAGGAAAAAGAGTCACTTGCATCTGATAAATAGGAAGAGAAGAAGCAACTGATTTAATTAAGCAAAGCCTGCCTGCTCTGTTAAGGAGCCGACCTTTCTAACTAGCCAGCCTATTCTTGATCTTTTCTAAAGAGTCCGAAAAAATAGACCTAACAGCTGGAGGATGATTAAGGTTCACCCCCAAGTATTTTCCTAGGTCCCTAGTAAAAGGAATATGAGAAACACCAGACAACATTTTCTTTCTTTTATTAGAGATATTTCTAGATCAAATAGCTTTAGATTTTTCAATGTTAACCTTCATACCTGAAGCTTTGCAAAACAACTCCAAGGTGTGCACAACATTCTGAACTTGATTTTTTTCGCTTTACAAAAAAGGAGTAGGTCATCTGCAAACATCAAATGAGAAACTCTAGGTCCCCCTCTAGAAACTGCCACACCATCCCAAATACCCTTGTCAACTTGTTTGGAAATGAAGCACGCCAATCTCTCCATGCACAAAACAAATAAATAAGGAAAAATTGGATCTCCTTGCCTGAGCCCTCTGCGAGGTTGGAAGCTGTCCAATCTATTCCCATTCCAAAGGATGGAAGATTTGAAGCCTGAACACAATTCATTACAAGCCGAATAATTAGAGAAGAAAAGCCAAAAGATTCAAGAGTTTGCTTAAGAAAATTCTAATCAACTCTATCATAAGCCTTTTCTAAATCAATCTTAGAAGCCATAACTCCTTTTCTAGACTTTGTCCGCTTAAGAAAGTAAAGAACTTCTTGGGCCACAATAATATTATCAGGAGTTCCTCTACCATGTATAAACCCTCCCTGAGTTGGGCTAACAATCTCATCCAAAAATGGTCGTAATCTATTAACCAGCACTTTCGTCACTAGCTTATAAATTACATTACAAAGGCTTATTGGCCGAAAATCCTTCAATCTAGTTGGAGGGTCGCACTTAGGGATAAGAACAATCAAAGTTTCCAATAAAGAATGGCTTAACGTCTCCCCTAAAAATGCTTTATGAACAGTACGTCACACCTCATGATCCACCATATCCCAATATTCCTTGAAGAAAAAAACTTGAAAACCATCCGGCCCAGGAGTTTTGAACGAGCTCATATTATCCAAAGCTTCTTTAACCTCCAACATTGTTACTAGTTTAGACAAATTATCACAAGCATCCTGACTAAGAGATGGCATAGGAATTTCTCCCATGCAATTAACCTCAACAGACTCAGTAGAGCAAAAAATATTTTTTAAGAAATGAACAACCTCTCTTTGCAAAACTTCGGGATCATCAGACCAGGACCCATCACTGACCAGCAACCCATGAACCTTGTTAGATTTTCTTCTAAGCATGGTTTGCATATGGAAAAAGCTAGTATTTCATCACCATACCGAACCCATTGATCTCTTGACTTCTGGTACCAAAGCAATTCTTCCTGGGCCAAAACTAGATTATACTCCGCTCTCAATTCTTCCTCTTTGTGCTTCAAAATCGGATCATCGTCAGCTTCTATTTTCCGTTGAATATAATTCAAATAAGCCTCCAATTCCCTATTTTTAATAAAAAATATTGCCGAAGACCGTAGAGTTGAATTCCAACGAAACTTCTTGAAACCCCAACAACTTCCTATGGATGCCAAAGTCTGTACTATCCCAAGATTTCTGAACAATGGCCTTGTAATCAGGATGTATTGCCCATGTTGCTTGGAATCTAAAAAGTCAGTCTCCTTTCTTGATAGGAACTCCTTGACATCAAATAAGTAGGGGACAATGATTAGAGTGGGAATGAGTGAGAACTTCAACAAAAGCTTCTGGAAAAAGAAGGCGCCATTCTGTAGTACAGCAAGCTCTATCCAATCCCTTTGCAATTTCTTTGTTTCATTGAATTTTACGGAACCAAGTAAACCGTCTTCTAGAGATTGTCAGATAAAAAAGACAACAAGAATCTAGAGTACTTGCAAAGACACTACTGCGATTCGAATAGAAATTCCCCCCTTCACCTCATGAACACTCAAAATATCATTAAAATCCCCAACTACCATCCACGGGTCTTGAATGCACAAAAGAATATCAAGCAGACGATTCCATAATTCTACTCTATTATGGCTTGAGGGCTGCCATAAACCGCACTGCAGATCCATCTTCGCCCACCACCATCAATTTCCAAAGTTACACATTGATTCATAGCCCAAAGAATTTTACAAGAAAATTTAAATTAGCAGAGAGGAACCAAATTCCTTCCATGTGTCCATCAGCATCTACAATCCCTACAAGATAATAGCCTAATCTCCCCCAAAAGTCTTTCATAGTTTCAAACCCAATATGAGTTTCTACAAAAATAAAAAAAGTTGGTTGAAATTTTGGTACCAACTCCTTACAGTGCACTCGAGAAATCTTATTTGACGCCCCCTTACATCCCAACTAATGATATTTAAATGGTCACAATCCATAAAAATAAATTAAATAATTAGAATATATAATCATTCTACCTCACGTTGATGGACCCCTGTCTCCAAGTGTCTTCTGGTGGACTTGCGCCGCATAACCATCATTCTTCTATTGAGATTGGTTCTCCAAGTTTGTTGTTGCACTAGCTTTATCAAGATCTTTTTGTACTCGAGAATCCGTTGACAATGCTTCAGTAGGTGAGTTTTGAAGCGAAATAGAACGCTGCCTTTTGTGCCCTATTTTAAAAAAAGGAGTACTCGGATCCTTGAAAGCCACCTGAGTTGTTCCCAAAGAGTCAACCGTGAATAGAGGATCCTTCTTTTCTTTAGGCTCCACCTTTGTATTTGATAAAGACTTTACCTTTGCATTTGATGAGGATCCAGCATGCATGTTATTAGATCCAAAAGAAAATTTCTTACTCACCAAATTGGAGCATATTGCTACATTGGTTTTTTTTGGTACCACATTGGGACTTTTACCCACTTTTTCCTTGCCTTTTCTACCAACTGTAACCCATTCACCCTCTTTTGCACGAGTATCCCTATCCATGTGTGATTCTTGCAAATTATCATGCACAAGACCCGCTGCTCCATGCTTCTCCATAATTGGAATTGATTTGGCATTAATTCCAAATTCAAAAGTTAAAATTTGATTTTTTACTGGAATTTGACTATCTTCTGCCATTTTCTCATTGTTATCCACTGGAAACAGTGACGGCAAATTTTTCTCCTTCACCATACTTTCCTTCCCAATGCCATTGTTGTTCTCTTTCGCACATTCTCTTGTTACGTACCTAAAGCAGCTACATTTTTCACAAATTAAATTCAAGTGCTCATATTCTATGTCATATATATGAGCATCAACTTGAATTCTTTTTATGACTGGAAGTCCCAAGTTAATTTGCACACATGCTCTTGCATACTTTTCCCTGTCCGCAGACTTGGTGGCTAAGTCGATGCGGATCGGTTTGCCAACAGCTGACGCAATCATTTTCATGGCTCTCTCTTGATAATAGTTAATGTTTAAACCTGTGATTCTTATCCAAACAATGGTAGATCCAAAAGTGTTTTCACAAGGTCTGAATGAAGAACTCCAAGATTTAAGCGCAACATAACTACCAGTAATCATCCACGGTCCTCCAAGGAGAATTTTTTCTCTATCCTCCAAGAGATCAAATTTGACTAAAAAATAGCCAAAACCGACATCTAGTACCTCATATCCTCCTTTGGTTCTCCAGACTCGTTTAAGCCTGTGCGTGATTGCCGTATAGCTAAAATTTTTTCCAAGAACTTTGATCACGATGGCATCTTTGTAGGGCTCTGCCAATATCTCCTTTGCTTCTTCAGTGAACGTCATAACTGGTATTTCCGAATCGCCTTGCTTACCAACTACTGTAGCCATCTTATCCCCATCAAGAGAATCAGCAACCTCCAAAGCTCTCCTTGTTGAGGCACCAACAACTTTATCTATGAACAATATCCGCTAACCTTGAATCTTGTTACTGTCTCCTTTAATCCCCTCCTTTTCACCTGATACATGCCCCTTTCATTCTCCCCCTTATTGCTTCCGCTGGCATGGCCGGCTGCCTTGCTATGTGCTACTCTCGAAGACTCTCCTCCGTTCTCTCCGCTCAAAATTCGAACGCAATATTTTAATAACAAATATTTGAAGAACAGTTTGCTTACTCATTGGGCGAACTACATGTAATATAAAAAAATTTATCTTATTAAATAATTCTTTTTTTATTTTTTTAAATAATAATTTTTATTATAAAATAAAAAATCCTATAGAAAGAGAGAATTGAAAGAGTTGAGCCTCATAATTTAAAAATAGAAAAAAAAGAGAAGTATGAAATTAAAATAAAGCAATTATCCTATATATTTTTTTTGGTGACTGGAGGAACCGAAGCAATTATTTGACAGTTCGCCGAGACATTAAGAAAACTGTGGTAAATAAAAAAAATAGAAACTTGTAATTAAGTTAAGAATAATTTATTTTAAAAATAATACATTTTTTAAATAAATTATAGAAAAAAACTTATATATACACCCATCACACCCTTCTCATTATTTGTTCACGTCTCTATTAGATATAACTACCCACTCCCACCTTCATCAATTTGGTAAATCCCTAGATCTACCCATCTTCCAATCTTTTCTTAATATTAAAGCTTTGATTTTGACGATCCACTATATGAGGTCCCATTGAGCTCATCTGAAATGGGTTTGCATGGGTTTTAATGAGATTTTGTTCAGCAAATTTATAGCACATTTGGTAATTCAAAATGAATAATTTATAATTGGGTTGTTTTGCTATTTTGAGATTTTTGTGGTTTGGTTTATTGAAATAAGTTGAAACAGAAATGACACACAAGAAGATTAGAGAAAATGAAACAAAATGACATAACGGAAGAAAACGTGGTTTATTTATAATTTTAAGACTGTGTTTAGAAGAGAAAATAATATTTAAAAAATACTAAGTTTTTAGTCTCAGTTCCAAAAATCAAACACATCTTAAATGATTAATTTAATTGATAAATTTTTTTAAGAATAAATTTAAAAATTAATCATTTTTTTAAAATAAAATTTGACTATTAATTCTATTTAATAAACTTAAACTTAACTCATTAACTAACAAAAAAAAAAGGGCTTGTAAAAAAAATAGGCCAAACTCAAGTCAGATTATAAATCTCTAGCATCACCTGACCGGTTATACTCTCAATTTCAACTCCAATTGGCTTAAAAACAACTGCATTTATGTAAGAGTAATCATAAGTTTGGATACAAATATTTGAACTTTTACTTCATGTAAAAAGAAGGTTTAATTCAATTGTTTTCTGTGTTTTATTTTCTAGACTTCGACAGAAGGTGTGACTAAATTTATATCAATAATTTTAATTTGAGTAGATACGATTTTTTTTTGTTAGTTGCTCTTAGAATTTAGAGAGTGTCTATAATAAGTGTAAAAAATAATAATTATAAAAAATAAGAAGTAAAAATAAATAAATGCAAGAAATAAAAAATTAAAAATCGTAAGATTTGTATTAAAATGTGCAGAAATAAAAAAAAAGAAAAACAAAATTGCAAGAGCTTGAATGAAAATAATAAATTTAAATAAAAAAAAGGAAGAAATAGAATTAAATTTGATGAAAGACAAATAGAATCTCCTAATACTTATATGGACTCGTGACTCATGTTTTCATATGACACTATAACCAGAAATTTAGAGTGAGTGAGTGTGTGATTGCATGGAAGCTCCTGTAACTTATTGAAATTAGTTTTATTTATAGAGAAAAAACCTAAGCTAATTAGTATAAGGTAACTTGACCTCAAACAAAATTAGGTATTAAGCATAAGGTAACTTGACCTCATTCTTATTTTCTTTAACTCTAACTGTCGACCATTGGTGCAAAACTCTTGGCACAACAAAATGCCCCTCAAAATTCTGGATGACTTTGATTTTGATGAAAAAGTATTAAAAACTTTGAAATCATCTCTGAACTCAATCCAAAATAATAGAATTGATCTTTGTCTTTTATATCAACTTTCATAAATGAGTCTTTTATCTTGAATGTTTGTCGACTACTTCTCTTTCTTTTTTGCAATGCACTTAAAGCACATAGGCATATTTATTTTCGACTTTCTTTGTCGAGTCAGAAAGTCTCACAAATTTTCACTAGCCTTAGGGTATATAAGTCTTACTTTGAGCATGCTGGTGTCACACTAAATTTCTAGTTTCATAATCATATTGACAATAAACCTCTCAAATTCAGCAAAGTTCGAGGTCAACTCGTAAAAATTTTTGCCAACCTTTGTATCCAGTGCATTCTTAAAAAATCTTAACTTACTTTTAATAATTTCCTTCCGTGGTTGACACAAAATGTGACTTGTCTTTTTTTTCGACTGCAAGCACATAATTTTTTACTTTCAACTTAGAATACATTACACAACCAACAAAAACTACTATTTCTTCTTTAAAAAAGCTATCATCTTTTTGCTCTTTCTTTTTGTAATTTTTTTATCTGTTGGACATTATCTGTCAATTAAGCAAGGTTAATAAATTATTGGTTAATTAACTTTTTTTTATGTTGAAAGTCAAATTCATTAATCAATATCTTAACCGTTTCAAGCTTTGAGATCAAATTATAATACTTATTTTTCATATTTTTAAATTGAATAATATAGTTTTCATCGTTTTTGCTTTGGATTTTTTAATTGAGAACAAATAAGAGAGTGTAAGTTTTAATTCTTCTCTAAAAAATTGATTATGAAAACTCTTTTTCAATTGTTCTCAAGAATAGATCGATTTGCGCTGTAAATTTGAAAACCAAGTGAAAGCATCCGCAATCAAAGAAGATAGAAGCATCTTCTCCGATTTCAAATAGGTAGAAAGCCACATGCTCAATATTTGACTATCTACTTTTTCCAGAAAATTTAGTCAAAGATTTTGGAGCTTTGATTCCTCTAAAAGGTTCTGCTTGCATATACAAGATCATGAAAAAAGAGATATAGAATATGACTGGTGAGTCAACTTTATATTAAAACTTGTCCTATTTATATATGCTCGACAACTTGTGTAATATTCTGCTTATTAGCTTGTGCAATATTATATCAGACAAATTGATTTTGTCAAATATCATTCATTACATCATTAAGATGTTTCCCCTGTTAACAATTATGGGTTAGTAATGACCTTACAAGTAAGATTGGTGACCTCCCAGTCGATTTGGTACCTTATAGTTACCTTCGATTGTCCTGGTCAATTTATTCATTTGCATTGCTATTTATTCAAACTTAGCATTATTATTTTCTATAAAAGGATTTAGGACAATTGTCATTTGTTGAGTCAACATATTGACTAAGTCATGATTACTTTCTGTTATTTATTGTCTAAAAATTTCTAAGGAATCTATGATGTTAGTAAGAGTTGTCACCGATATTGGTATTTTTCTCGACCTTTCTAAGAACAATGGGCCTTTATGTATTTTTCTATATGTCAAAAGCACAACGTGGGTTGAACAAGGTACCTCCATTTGTGTCAACAATTGAATCGACAAATTAATCTGCGTTGATCTTGCCCTTACATATGGTTGCGTCAACATTGACAAAATGCCGTATTGGGATAGTTGTGATAACAAGATTCCTATATCGCCGGTCCTAAATAGGGAGGATTGACCATCAAATATTGATATAAATATGGGTTGTATCCATATACAAACCTTTGGGGATTAATTTTAATAATTGGGTTTGAATGAACATTGGTATATACCTTAGGTATAGGTAGATTAGCCAAAAATGACGAATATTAAGGTAATCCATATAATACGCTTACTATCAGAATGTCATGCTTCTAGTTGCACTACACTGATAGCGAGAAGTATTACGACGACTTTCATATATATTTAATAATAAAATACGAGCCTTTAACTTGAAACTGTATCGCTGTTTTCTTTTAAAAACCGAAATTTCTTTTTATTTCAATGAAACATGCATATGTAACTAAAAGGGATAAGTACGATTTTGGTCCATAACGTAGAGGCCGAAAATTTATTTCGTCTCCGACCTTTTTTCGCTACAAAATGGTCCCCAAAGTTTCGATTTGTTTTAAAATCATCTTTTTTACCAATTTTATTTTTTTTATTACTAAATTACCCCTCATTAAAAAATTTGAGAAAGAAAGAAAAGGGGAGGGGGAGGGGGGAGAGACGCCATGCCGCCACATCGCCGATCACCGCTTCTTTTTCTTCTTTCCGCCGCAGTACCGCCGCCCGTTTCTTCTTCTTCTTCTTCTTCTCGCCGACACCACTGCCGAGTCATTGCCCGCCGCTTCTTCTTCTTCTTCTTCTTGCTGATTCTGGGTTCTTGATGATGATGATGATTTTCTGATTCTGAGTATTATTGTTGTTTGATTTTTCTAGATTTTCTGAGTTTTGGGTTTTGATGATCAGATGACAATGATGATGTTGATTTTCTGATGTTTTGGTTGGTGTGATGGATGGTGATAGAGTGGCAGTGGGTGGGGGGTGGTGGTGGTGGTGGTTCTGATTCTAAGTTCTTATGATGATGATGATGATGGTGGTGGTAGGTGGTAGGTGGTGGTGGTTGTGGTGGTGCTGGTGCTTTGCATAATTTTGGGGAAGAAGGGATAGGGGCATTTTGGTCCGAAGGACGTTTTAAAACAAACTGGAACTTTTAGGACCATTTTGGAGCGAAAAAAAAGGCGAGGGACGAAAAAAATTTTCAGCCCCTACTTTAGGGACCAAAATCATACTTAACCCTAACTAAAATCAATCACAATCCTCAAAGGGCGAGGAAAAAGTAATAACTAAACTCGTACAACAATATCGTATAAGCAAAAACGTAAAGATCTCTTCCCAAGCTTCTCTGGCAATAGCAACTCGAATGGCAGTGACGACGGTGGCTAGAAGCAACTCCTCCAGCGGCGACAAACAAGAACCCAACGACGACGGCGAAGGATGACTCTTGGCTTCGACGACGATAGCTCCTGGGGCGACAGCAACATTGCCCTTCCCTCGCATGCTCTCTCTCTCTCTCTCTCTCCTTAAAACAAATTAACGAAATGATCTATGTATCTAACCGGACCAATTTTGCAGACGTCTTTGAATATTAAATTTGGAGACTTGAGTATTCAATTCGATTAGAATTATTTGGAGAGGGCCGATTTAAAGTCGAAAATTATTATTAGTTAAGTGCCATATTTCTTTCTGTAAATAATACATTATTCTCAAAAAATTTTAAAATGTAAAAAAATTGTTATTTGAGCTTATTTTTATTGACACATTTAAAAGATATATTTTTTAAGTGAGTAATCAATCGTATTTAAATATTTAAAATTTTTATGAAATATAATCTTTTAAACACCAATTTTGTAATATAATAGAATCAAATTTAATAATATAATATAATATAAATAAATATTATTGTTATATATAACTAAATATTTTTTAAAATTTTAGTAGGACAACTGTCCTCATACTTCAATAAAAATTCATCTCTGTACATGATATTACTTATTACTCCAAATTGATAATAATATTTTAGTTTAATAAAAATTTAATATAAATGTTCCTTGTATTAAAAGTAATATTTTTCGAACGATAATCCAGTCCTAAATGAATAAGATACAACTTTTTTAACAACAAATGAAAAAATATATAAAGGAATGAAACATTTTAAGGTTATTATTTTTTGTGCGAAGAAAATACGCAGATGGAATAAACAACGAGTTACGCATATCCAAGAGCTTGTTTGTACTTTGTAGTGTGAGAGAGAGAGAGAGAGATGTGGTTAACGTCTAGATTGTCTGCCACTAAGTTTTGTTGGGTCGGCCATTCCGCATACAAACCTTTGTGGCTTTCCCACGTTTCTATTGCCCTACTATTCTTTCCTATATTTTTTACCACCTTTCTTATTTTCTTAATTCACAAAATGCGATTTTTCAATAATAATATTACGTAATAAAATAATTATTTCATAAATACAAATTTTATTATTACTTAAAAAAAATAGACGAAGTCCTTATTGAGACTGAATTGTCCTATTTCATTGAAGGAAAGAGTTCTACCTTTGGTTCATTATTCTTTTTTTAGAGTGAATGCCTAATTTTGTTCTTGCCTATTTATACGAGGATTTTTTTTCAAATAAATAATTTAATTATTTTATTTATTAAAATATATAGTTTGTATCGTATTTATTAATTTATATCATATATTTTTTTGTTTACAATGTAAATATCTCATCTAGATCGTAAACGAGATATTAAATTTTATTTTGTACAAATTTTATTTGCAAACGAGATACATGTAATTTGAAAAAAATGCACGCAAGATATGGATTTTATAAAAAAAATACAATTAAAATAATTTAAATTTTTAATACTTCAAAAAGTACATAAAAAATGTTATTAAATTTATTTTTAAATTTGTAACGGGTACAAGATATATTCAATTTTTAATCCTTTTAATTTGACATACATTTTATTCTCTCACACTTATTTAAATTTCTCGTTTATTAGTTTTAATTTAGATTTAAAACCGCTCACTATTATGATTATAGTAATTGTACGCTAAAAAATTAAAATATTGGATTAATTTAGAGATTATCACTTCTCCCTCTTTTAGGTAAAATTAGAAAGCATGAAAAATCGCACATAATGAGAGATGATTTTGACGCAAACAAAATAAATACAATTTTTGTAACTGTTCCTATATTTAAATTTTTAAATTAACGATATAATTAAAATATATTGCTAATATTTCATTCGATCTAAATAGTAATAAAATATCTCAATTTTTAATTTTAAAAAATTATTTTTATATTTATAAATATTTATATCTCGTTTACAATATAAACGAATTAATTATGAGTATATATCGTTTACACGATAAACAAAATATGTGGAGTTCGTCAACATTCATATATCATGTGTATACATGATACGTGTTTAAATTTTTTTGTCTTATCTCGTTTACATCTAATAGTGCTGGAATCAGGTGGGGGGAGGCAAAATATAATGTACCACTGTATCAACCTGTATCTCCGATACAAACTCCTACTCATCATCATCTTTAGAGGAATCACTATCGTTGTTATCTGCAACGTACTATTCGTCGGAGTCTTCATCATCCACCTCCATGTCTTCCACTGGATTGGCAACATGAATCGGTGGTGGTACAAGAGGTGGGTCATCATTTTGCATAAAGGTCGAGTGGACAGAACCACCACCACTAATATCACCAACCTCGGCGGAAAGCTTCATCACTTATTCCGCCATAATTCTCCCATAGATGTCAAACATGAGTCGCACATGCTCGTCGCCCTGGAGCCAAAACAGACGAAACCGAAAAACTCCATTACCCAACGGTGCTAGCAACCTATACCCCACCCTTCCGATCTCTTTTCTCCGTATACCGCCAATGTTGCTCAATATCAAACTCTTTAATTCGGACAACGAACTCACGCGCCGAGTGCGTAACAGTATCGGATTCTGATACTCAAATATCACCTCATTATCATTATTTCTCATACGATAATTGGGATACACAAACAACCACATATCCGCTATTATTGGACATTTTTTCCTATTTTTTGGAAGAAAAACGAAGGAAAAGAAGATATAAAATGTATGTGGAGAATGGCAAGAGTTGCACATCCTTTTATAGCAGTTGAAAATTTGTCTTAATGTATCTCATTTATACTGTAAACGTTTTAATTTAACACATACTTCGTTTATACTATAAACATGATGATATGTGCAAATTTATCTTATTTGTACTGTAAACGAGATCAATAATTTCACTCATTTTTGTAATAACTTTTAAAATTATTTATTTCAGTAAATAAAATATTTATTTATTTTATTTAAGTTCTTCTAATACGTGAATTTATAGTTTATTCAATTATTAATACAAATTAAAAATAATCATTTTGGCACCTAAAATATTTTAATTTGAATAAAATAATCCACAAAAAATAAAAATGACAAAATAACTCCTAAAAATATATTATGTTTGACAAAAGGACTTTAAGATTTGGTCAATAGTTAATCTACTAGTCAATTGTTGAATTTTTTATAAAAATACTAATTTATAATTGTTTTTTCTTTTAAAATTACTAATTCATTTATTCCCTCTCTCTCTCGTTATCATTACCTACCACCATTCCCCACTTTCACCTTGTCATCACACTTCTTCGCTATTGCTATTGCTATTACTAGTATGGTTCTAAAAATCGAATCGGACTGACCGAATCGAACGAATTAACCAAAAATTGGTCCTTTAATTGGTCCAATTGATTTTAAGAATCATTTGGTAAAAAACCAATGTTAAAACCAATTGAACCAGTCTGATTTTTGCAGGATTACCGATTTGAACCTAAACGTCTCAAAACGATGTCGCTTCGGTTTTTTTATTTTTTAAAACAAATCAGAGTTTAGAGAACTGAATCCCACCCCACCCCTTTCTCTCTCCCTCACTCACAAAGTTGAAGAACCCTAATACCTTGCCCCTCTCTTTGAAATCGAACAGTCATCACCCATCACCCACCATCCAAATCTCATCACTCAAATAGTCAAGCTCATCACCAAACCATTTTCCTTGCCATGGGTGTTGTCGTTGCTTGTGAGGTTTGCTCGACTCTCTTCTCATCGTTCTTCTTCTTCTCGCTGTCGCATGGAGGTCTTTTCGACCCTCATTGCTCAGTCTGTCGGTAGTCATCTCTTCAAGCTCTCTGTCTGAGCTCACTTCCCTATTCGAGCTCTCTCTCGCTCTCTCTGTCCGAGCTCAATTTTTTTCCTCTGTCGCCATCACTTCCCATTCCTTCGTCACCATCACTTCTTTCCACCCTCGCCGTCACTTCCCATTCTTTCGTCTCTGTCACTTCTTTCCTCCCTCATCACTGATAAGCAATGCTGCTTCAATTTATTTTTGCTTGTTTTGTATTAATTATTTTCACCTTTATCAAACTATTACTTATTTAGAGGACCATAATGTAACAAAAATAAAACAAAGAAAAGAGTTGGAAGTCCAATTTGTGTTGAAAAAGATTGTAGGTAATTGATGACCAATGATTCTAGTTGCCGAAGAAAGCACAATCTGACTTTCTAATGATCCCATAATGGAAAGAGGATCATGGACTCAGCTCAAGTCTGCAAAAACTATCCTTATGTAATTATCATTTCTCTCGTGTGAAACTAAATTACTTTTTTTTAACAATACTAATAATTTTGAAGTTGTTGTGTTTGCTGATTCTGATGATTCTGAATTACTGAATTTATTGATTCTGATGATTTTGAGTTGTTGAGTTAATAATAGTAAAAAATTGATTTTGTTAATTTTTGCTTATTCTGAGTTGTTATTTTCTGAGTTAGTTTTGTAGATGGTTATTATTATTTTTTTGGTTGTATGATTATGATTTGTGATGAGTAGTATCTTTGTTTAATTGAAAATTTATTTGTTATGTTGTTTCTTTTGGTGGTAGAACATTATGTGTTTGACATCATGTGTATTTTTTATTTTCTTTAGTTATAAGTTTTGATATTTGAAGTTGTTTGTGAATTTTTAATGATAAATTATAGACAATTTATTATTTGAATTGTTGAATTTTTAGATTTTATTAGATTATAATTATTGAATTTAAATACTTGAAATTATATATTAAAATTTTAATAATTTTGTTTAATATTTAATTAAACCAGTTGAACCCTGGTCGGACCACTGAACTATTGAACTAGTCACCTAACTGATTTATTGACCGATTCGATTCTTGTAACATTTACACTTCAACTTCTATCATATCATCACCACCTCTCTCTCTCTCTCTCCCCCTCCTCCCCCCTCTCTCTCTCCCTGCCAATCTTTTTATTCCTCTAAATTTTAATTTGTTTTTCGTTCTCAATATATGCATTTCGATATATTATTGATGATGATTTTAAGTGTATGGTAGTAATAAAAGAGTTAGGATTCGATGGTGGGTGAGATAGCAAAAATGGGATACTAAAGCAGTGATGGTAATGATAATGATAATGATATGGTGAGTGAGGGGGCGTCGGATATTTTTTAATTGGGCCGGAAAAACAAAATGTTATCACAATTGAACCCATATTTATTTTTGATGAAAGCTTCCTGTGCTTGATCCGAAACCAAACTTACCAGGAAAGCAAATGCTTTTAGTGGGCCAAAATTCAATAGCCCAATGTGTTTTATGCATGCTATGGTCCGAAAAGAAAATGAAGTTGGGCCAAAATGAAATCTATTGCTACCAAGCCCAACATTAATAATTGTTTCCATGCTTTATACGAATCCATGAAGCAAAGAAAAAGCCTCAATGCTTCCAACGGATTCCATTTCACTCTTTGGAAGGATTTGAAATTTAATTCACTAGCATGAGGGACATGAGAGAGAAAATGTCAAAGTAATTTGATGGAAATTAATGGTAGCTTACACGCTACTACACAAAAGCATGGAGAAGTGCACCTAATTACTTTATTCATCATAACACTCATAGCCTTGCTTTTGTTTTCTCTTTCTTCTCTCTCTCCTTCTCTTTTCTTCGGCTATTACACAGGTTCTTCTCTTCGGTCATGTCACAGCAACCATGGAAGCTACACTAAGCTACCAAAAAGAAAAAGAAGAAGCTGCATGCTTCAAGGCCATCAAGTTAATGATGGCAAGAAAAAGAACACCAAAAGTATGTTGTGGCTGAGATAATCACCATATGAGGTAAGATTTGGTGAGGTAACCTCGGATCCTTTATACTAAAAAAGAAGGAAGAAGATTCGGCCAGCAAGGTAAGATTCTTGAAGCATGGCTTGTCTTTGATTCTGCTCAACCACCACAGGAAGTAGCTAGAGTGGCGAAGTGATGGTTGAGGCAGAGATTGAAGCAGATGAAGTCATCATCATCATGAAGCATCAAGGGCCAGAAATCCATCTTGGAGAACAAGCCAAGGATGGAGAGCTCGGATTGATGAAGAGTGATGATCAAGAAAGGATTAGAGGTAATTGCATGTTGGGTTTTGCATGGTTATCTCTTCTCTCTCTATATGGCCAAACCGGTTCTGTTTCTTGAAGGAGGAAGAAGTTGGTTTGGGTGTTGGCTTCAAGTGTGGAGGCTTCTCTCTTCTTTAAAAAGAGAGAACAGCCACTGTTTGGAGCAGGGAGTAAGATTTGAGAGTGCAAGGCACAGAGTTCTCAGAGCTACCTAAGCTAGCAGTTCTTCTTCTCCTTCAATGTTTTCTGTTTTGTATTTTTCTGTTTAATTTTGTCATGTCTTGAGTCTCATGGAAAAAGGCAAACAGTGAGGTTTGTATGAAAAAGCCATAGAGCGGAAAAAGACAGAGAGTGCAAAATTAAAAGAAAAAGCCATAGATGTCTTAGAGTTACTTTGTACATCTGTGTTGTGTTTCATGATTCTGTGGGAATCCCCTTGTAAGTTGGGTTAGCACTTTACAATTTGTAATATGGATGATTATAGTAAAATTTCATCATTGTTGTGATGGAGACTGGATGTAGGCTGCACTGCACTTAGCAGCTGAACCAGGATATATCTGGGTGTAATCTTCTATCTCTCTTCCTACTTCAATTCTGTTTTTACTGTTCAGATGAAAAAACAAAAATGTCTCGTGTCAAGTGACGAGACAAAATGAAAATGTTTCGTGGCTAGGGACGAGCTAAAAACAGAAAAGTCTCCTCTAAGTCCAGCAAGTGTTAGCAAGCAAAAAAGGGGACTAAGATTCAATCCCCCCTTCTCTTAGCCATTGAAACCATCAATTGGTATCAGAGCTTGGTCTCAAAGAGATCAAGCTTTGCAGCTTGGAGTAAAGATCCTTATGGCGGAAAACAGTGGCGTAAATGTGGTGTCCTATAATCTGACCGAAGGACAATCAAGCAACAGACCTCCTCTTTTCAATGGGAAAAATTATACCTATTGGAAGGAGAGGATGAAGATATTTGTACAAGCAGTGAATTACAGACTTTGGAAGATTATCCTGGAAGGGCCTCAATTTCCAACTACCACAAATGCTAAAGGAGTGGTAACCCTCAAACCAGAAGCAAGATGGACCGAGGAAGATAGGAAGAAGGTTGAGTTAAATGCCAAGGCAGTAAACCTGCTCAACTGTGCTATCAGCTTTGAGGAGTACCGACGGGTATCACAATGCACAACGGCAAAGGAAATCTGGGACAAGCTACAAATCACTCATGAAGGAACCACTATTGTAAAGAAGACTCGGACAGATATGTTGAACAGAGAATATGAAATGTTTACAATGAAGGAAGGAGAGTCCATTGATGAACTGTTCAAACGGTTCAACACTATCATTGTTGGCTTAGATGCTCTGGGAATTACACATTCTGATTCTGTGCTTGTGAGAAGAGTGCTGAGATGTCTCACTATTTGAGAGGAAATCTTCTTGCTTTTGAAAACACTTATTTGAAAAAAGAATCAAAAAAGAAAGGAATTGCATTTTCTTCTATCACTAACCCTCTGGATGATGAATCCAGTGATAACTCATCTGAAAGTGAATTTGTGTTGTTTGCCAAAATATTCAGGAAAATGATGAAGCACAAAAGCAAAGGCAGCAGCTCAAGAAAAATGAAGAAAGACCTTAGCAAAGTTACTTGTTTCAACTGCATGGAAATGGGGCATTACAAATCTGATTGTCCCAAGTTAAAAAGGGAGGAGAAGAGAAAAGGAGGAAAGAAGAAAGGTCTGATGGCTTCATGGGAAGACTTAGAAAATGACTCGGACAGTGATGAAGAATCTGAGACTAAGTCACAGCCTTGTCTCATGGCAGATCATGTTGATCAGGTATGCCTAGCATCCAAGAAGAAAGAAAATATATGGTACATGGATAGCGGATGCTCTAGGCATCTGACCGGAAAGACAACCTTCTTCATAAAGCTTGATGAATATGATGGAGGACTTGTCACTTTCGGTGATGATGCAAAAGGAAAAATAGTGGCTGTTGGGAAAGTGGATAAAAATATCTCATCTTGTATAAATGATGTCCTTCTTGTACATGGCTTGAAGCATAATTTACTTAGTGTTAGTCAATTATGTGATTTGGGTTTTGAAGTTATTTTTAAGAAGTTTGTTTGCTTAGTTGTTTGTGAGAAAACTGGGGATGTTCTATTTGAAGCTAAAAGATGCAATAATGTGTATGGATTAACTCTTGAGGATTTAAAGGAACAAAATGTAACATGCTTTACCTCTCTTGAATCTGAAAAATGGCTTTAGCATAGAAAGTTGGGTCATGCTAGCATGTACCAAATTTCTAAGCTAGTCAAAAAGAATTTGGTTAGAGGAATTCCAAACATCAAGTTTGATAAGGATCTTGCTTGTGATGCTTGCCAATTGGGCAAACAAGTAAAATCCTCTTTTAAATTAAAAGATGGAATCTCAACCAAAAGGCCATTGGAGATGTTACATATTGATCTTTTTGGTCCTACTAGAACTCAAAGTTTAGGAGGTAAACATTATGGTCTTGTGGTGGTTGATGATTATTCTAGATTTGGTTGGGTACTTTTCCTTGCTCATAAGAATGATGCATTTTATGCCTTCTCCACCCTTTGCAAAAAAATTCAAAATGAAAAGGATTTGAAAATTTCCCATTTGAGAAGTGATCACGAAAGAGAATTTGAAAATCAAGACTTTGAAAAATTCTGTGATGAATTAGGGATTTCTCATAATTTTTCATGCCCTAGAACCCCCCAAGAAAATGGGGTGGTTGAAAGAAGGAATCGAAGCCTTTAAGAAATGACTAGGGCCATGCTATGTGAGAATGAAATTCCTAAATTTTTATGGGCTGAAGCTCTGAACACAGCATGTTATATTTTGAATAGAACAATCATTAGAAAAGGGTTAAAGAAAACTCCTTAAGAGCTATGGAAAGGAACCCCTCCAAATCTTAAGTACTTCCATGTTTTTGGATGCAAATGCTTTGTTCTTAACAATAAGAAAAACCTTGGAAAATTTGATCCAAAATCCTATGAAGGAATGTTTGTTGGATATTCCACCACAAGCAAGGCCTATAGAGTTTATCTCAAAGAATATAGAACCATAGAGGAATCCATACATGTTACTTTCTGTGATTCTAACTTAATTCCCAGCACTGTAAAGGATAATGATTCAGATTGTGAAGAAGATGGAACAAGTAAAGAAATTCCCAAATCTGTGCT
>NC_029776.3:94167905-94185762 GCF_000817695.3 Arachis duranensis
GTCCTTGTGTGAAGAGTTTGGAAAACTCATGACTAGTGAGTTTGAAATGAGTTTAATGGGAGAGCTAACTTTCTTTCTTGGCCTCCAAATTAAACAAACTCCTAGTGGTACTTTTATTCACCAAGGCAAGTATGCAAAAGAATTGATAAAGAAATTTGGCTTAGAAAATTCTAAACCAATGGGAACACCAATGCATCCAAACAATAAACTTGAAAAGGATGATAATGGCAAAGATGTGGATGAAACACGGTGTAGGGGAATGATTGGTTCATTAATGTATCTTACCTCCTCTAGACCGGATATAGTTCAAAGTGTGGGTGTATGTTCAAGATTTCAATCTCACCCAAAAGAATCCCATCTATCGGCCGTTAAACGCATCATTAGATATATTAAGGGAACATGTGATTATGGCTTATGGTATCCAAAATCTGATGATTTTTGTGCAGTAGGATTTTGTGATACAGATTATGCGGGAGATAGAGTGGATAGAAGGAGCACTTCCGGCATGTGTTGCTTCCTTGGAAGCTCACTCAACATGTGGTCAAGCAAGAAACAAGCCACAGTGGCTCTATCCACAGCTGAAGCTGAATATATATCCGCATCTACTTGTTGTTCACAATTAATTTGGTTAAAAACTCAATTGGAGGATTACAAATTAAAGATCAATAGTATACCCTTATTTTGTGATAACATGAGTGCAATAAACATTTCAAAAAATCCTGTTCTACACTCAAGAACAAAGCACATTGAAATCAAATATCATTTTATTAGAGAACATATGCAAAAGGGTACTATTGATATTCAATTTGTAAAATCAGAAGAACAAATTGCTGATATTTTTACAAAACCCCTCTGTGAAGATAGATTCTGTTTGTTAAGGAAAAGCTTGGGAATGTTTGATTTAAATCATGTTGAAAATTTGTGAATTTCTGATTCTGTCCAATTTTATCTCATAGGAATAAAAATAAGGCATGCAGGAGGAGCTATGATTAAGGGGGAGGCTGCGCAGACTTTGCTTCTGATGGGCCCCACAAAATCTTATTTGACCCCTTATTGATTTTTTATTGATCCCTCATTTTATGATGATCAAATCTTTTGATTGTCATTTCAAATATCATTGGAAGTGGTTATTGTCAAATCAAATCCCTCTCTCCATCTAATCCCTTAATTCTAGGAAACCACCTTTTTCAAAACCCCTTGGTTAATAACCGCGCCATTATGGTTATTAACTTCCCCATCATCTCTCTCCAATCCACATTAATTGCACCACTAACCTCCCTCTTTCCTCACTCTCTTTCGGCACTCCCACCCTTTCATATTCAACTTCTCCATTCATCCTACCATGAAAAAGAAAACGGCACACAAGAGAAGTGGCCGAACCACCATTCCAAAAAGTCCACTGTTTTCATCACCTCAAACTCATACACATATCCACCTTTATTCTACCTCCTCTTCTACTCAATCACCTCCTTCCAAAAGGACCGAAACCATGCGCCGCAAGGTCATTGCTCACAAATCTTTAGGGAGAAGAAAGAACAAGGAACCTAGCGTTCAAGAAGAAGAAGAGGAATCACATACTTCTCCACCACCATCACCGCCGAAAAAACCTACTCCACACACAAAAAGTTCTCAGAAAAAGCCAAAGAGCTTTGTTCTACATGATACAAGAGAACCTGCAAATTTGGAGTCGCTTGATTTCAAGAACAAATTTCACAAAACTCACTCCCATTTTGATCCCTCTCAATTCTACTCATGTGCTTTCTATGAATTTCATAAAGAGGTTTTGCTGAAACGTCCTCTCTGTCTTTCTTACTTGGTAAATCTTGAGAACTGGCCACCAAAGGAATCAACTTTTCCTCCATGTTTAATGCTCTGAAGTGGACTCCTCTGATTCACATTCAGAAATTTGTATACCCGGGGCTGGTCCGGGAATTCTATGCTAACATGCGCTTGATTGATGGCTCAATTCACTCTTACGTGAAGTGTGTTTACATGACTCTCAATCCTCAAACCATAGGCGCTGCCCTTGGGTATGAAGATGAAGGGCCAAAAGTTTACATGGTTGATAAATGGGATGATCAAGTTGGCATTGCACAACAAACAGTCTTGCAACACATCTGTGCCAATCTCTCTGGTTTGGATGGACTAATTCCAACTCATCGAGCACTCGGCCCTGAGAACTCTCTGTTGCACCGTATCATCACTCACATTCTCACTCCACAAAGTGGTTCTCACCACAGAGTAACAGTTTCTGATTCTATTATTTTATTTGCTCTTCTTACTTCTTCCCAAATTTCATTTGCTTATATTATGATACGTCATATGTGGGAAGTAGTAAAAAGTACGAAAAAAGCAAATCTCCCATATGGCATGTTCCTCACATGTATATTTGAGTATTTTAAGGTTGATTTGACTAATGAATCTGTTGAGAACAAGGTTTCAATGATTAAAGGAGGAGGAGTTTCGGGCAAGAAAAGCAAGAAATATGTCCCTTTTGAACCATCTCTCAGTGATCTGGAGAGTCATCCTGAACCCTCAACGGTTACTGCATCAATCCGGGAGGTTCTCAATGAGATGCGCAATATGTCCAAGTTGATGTTCAAATCCCACAAGACTGCCAGAAAATTGGAATATGAACAGGAAAGGGCTTGGAAGAAATATCATGACAGAGTTGGCTTCATGATTAAGAGCTTTGATGATGAAATGGGAACAGGGGATTACGAAGCTGATTCTGGTTCAGAATTCAATCTTTCTGATGAATGATGTCTGTTTGTTTACTTTTATTTGATATTGGCTCCATTAGGCTCAATCTGTTTTTTGTATGAGCATGACTTGATACTCACTGCTCTGTGATACTTTGATACACTCTTGTTACTTTGTTATGGATATTTTGTTGTGTTTTCATATTTGGAGCAGGTTCCCCTTGATGACAAAAGGGGGAGGAAACATTAGTTTTCAAAATTGAAATTGAAACAGGGAAGGATTGAATTGCTGAAAACAGGGGATGAAATTTTCAATTGATGAAAATTCATGATCACCCTTGTTTAAGGAACGCATGTTATCATATTTGTTTCAATATGATTACTGCTGCATATTACTCTTGGCATCTAGTTTATAATGATGTTTGATTTATTGAATGCCTGGTTGTTGATTTATATTGAGGGACATGTTTTTTAAACTTGGAATATTCTTATTCATCTTGATAAACATGTTGGTTTGAAACTTTATTTTTTGGAAGTTCCTTTAAACTGTGATGCCTAATAACTGACCAGCTTTGATGTGATCATGTGTATTTCAAAAATATTTTGGATCTGATATCTTGACTAGGAAATATTTTTACAACATTGTTTTGTGCAATGTTTGAGCAGAAAATCAGCTTATGATATCAAATAAGTTTTGATTATCAATTAAAACTGCTCATAAATCAAGCATTTAGCATCATAAAAAATGCTAAATAACATTGTTACTTGAAGCTTGATTCAAATGTTACACGTTAATACTTCCCTTGGTAAAAACAGCATATATTAAGGGGGAGCTATGTGACATTTAGAAAGGGGGAGAAATTCAAATTTAAAGGGAGTATTCTTTACTCAATCTTTAAATTTCTTTCCATTTCAATTTTAATAATGTTTGTCATCAAGGGGGAGATTGATGAGTTTGGAAAACTCCAAATTAGTATTTGTGATGAGCAAACATTATTAAAATAATTAATTACAAAATTATTAATTTGATTTTCATTTAACATATGTTGTTTAATAATTTTGTTTTGCAGGATTTTTTAATTTGGGCCGAAAATAAGGGAAAAATCATTGCAAGCCCAAGTGTTCTATAAGTACATTCAGCATTGATGCAAAAATGTTTTATTTGTTGTGGCTGAATTATTATTCTTGTTATTGGGCCAGATTGAGTTATTGTTACTACAAGCCCAAATGAAAGCTTTCCTATTTGTTCAATGCTTGATCCAAAAAATCCATCAGGAAAGCAAATGTTACTAGTTGGGACAAAATGAAATCTATTGCTACCAAGCCCAACATTAATAATTGTTTCCATGCTTTATACGAATCCATGAAGCAAAGAAAAAGCCTCAATGCTTCCAACGGATTCCATTTCACTCTTTGGAAGGGTTTGAAATTTAATTCACTAGCATGAGGGACATGAGAGAGAACTTGACTTTGATTTGATGGGAATCATTATGATTAATGCTACACGCTAAACCACTAGGGAAGTAAAAGCAACCCTTCAATATGTTACATTTCATTTTATTGCTTTTACTTTAACTTCACATTCTCTCTCATCTCTTTCTTCTTCTTTCTTCGGTCATTAACCAGGAAGCCATGGAAGCTACTTGGAGCTACTGAAAGGAAGGGAAAGCAAGACTAAAGACCATCGAGTTGATGGCACGAAAAAGAAAAAAAAAAGTATGCTGTGGCTGAGATTATCACCAAAAAAAGTATGTTGTGGCTGAGATAATCACCATATGAGGTAAGATTTGGTGAGGTAACCTCGGATCCTTTATACTAAAAAAGAAGGAAGAAGATTCGGCCAGCAAGGTAAGATTCTTGAAGCATGGCTTGTCTTTGATTCTGCTCAACCACCACAAGAAGTAGCTAGAGTGGCGAAGTGATGGTTGAGGCAGAGATTGAAGCAGATGAAGTCATCATCATCATGAAGCATCAAGGGCCAGAAATTCATCTTGGAGAACAAGCCAAGGATGGAGAGCTCGGATTGATGAAGAGTGATGATCAAGAAAGGATTAGAGGTAATTGCATGTTGGGTTTTGCATGGTTATCTCTTCTCTCTCTATATGGCCGAACCGGTTCTGTTTCTTGAAGGAGGAAGAAGTTGGTTTGGGTGTTGGCTTCAAGTGTGGAGGCTTCTCTCTTCTTTAAAAAGAGAGAACAGCCACTGTTTGGAGCAAAGAGAAAATTTGAGAGTGCAAGGCACAGAGTTCTCAGAGCTACCTAAGCTAGCAGTGCTTCTTCTCCTTCAATGTTTTCTGTTTAATATTTTTCTGTTTAATTTTGTCATGTCTTGAGTCTCATGGAAAAAGGCAAACAGTGAGGTTTGTATGAAAAAGCCATAGAGCGGAAAAAGACAGAGAGTGCAAAATTAAAAGAAAAAGCCATAGATGTCTTAGAGTTCCTTTGTACATCTGTGTTGTGTTTCATGATTCTGTGGGAATCCCCTTGTAAGTTGGGTTAGCACTTTACAATTTGTAATCTGGATGATTATAGTAAAATTCCATCATTGTTGTGATGGAGACTGGATGTAGGCTGCACAGCACTTAGCAGCTGAACCAGGATATATCTGGGTATAATCTTCTATCTCTCTTCCTACTTCAATTCTGTTTTTACTGTTCAGATGAAAAATAAAAAATGTCTCGTGGCTAGGGACGAGCTAAAAACAGAAAAGTCTCCTCTAAGTCCAGCAAGTGTTAGCAAGCAAAAAAGGGGGCTAAGATTTAACCCCCCTTCTCTTAGCCATTGAAACCATCAAATAGGTTGGTGGGATGGTAGCATAGGGATGAGATGTGGCAAAGTAGAGTTGATGGTGCTGATGATAATGTTAATGATGCCAGTGAATGAGTGAGTGAGGGCAGGAGAATGAAGTGGTGACAAAGGAATAAAATGATTAGGGATTAGCGCCCTACCGCTTTTTCCACATCACAATCACAGAGAATGCAGGAGAGAAAGATCGAGGGATTAGCGCCCTACCGCCTTCCCCAGATCTAACTCATCAATATCATCATTACCATTAATTATGTCTCATTCATTCTCAAATTCAATATTATTCATTCACATTCATTCAGAATTCATAATTAAACTCAATTCTTGCCATTCTTCTTCTTCATCTCCTTCACGGAGCAAGTGGACAATGCCACTGCCTCGTATCTGGGGTCACACATATCGCATTAAATTACAAATCATTTATTACTTCCATCATCCTCATCAATCTCCTCTCTTTCACCGTTACCTGTGCCTTATTAATTCAGTTAATACATCGCAAAATCCTTCCAAGTATTCTCAATTTATTTAACACACTCATCCTCATTCTAACGCCTAAAGGCTCACTAACGGACCTTAAACAAGTGTAAAAGCGGTTTAGAAAGCTAGAGGATTGGTTATTAAATAGTCCAAATTCTCATTTTTGGCTAAAACAGAATGCTCACGTACGCGACACTCCCTTTTCTTCAAAAGCTGTTAAGTCATTAAAAATCAGTTTTATACACCTAACTTCCAACACTCATAACTTTCTCTACAAAACTTTTATTTTCACAAACTTTAAACCATTTTGAAGCTCTTGAAATTATCTTTAATTTGAAATAATTTTATTCAAATCCAAAATTCTAGGCTCAAGTTATCGTCCACCGAAATTCATTAAAAATCTATTTTTTACCAAAAGAGTTCAAAACCTCTATTTTCCAAACGTTCAATTTTAAACTAAAGTTTCACACCTCAAAACAACATTACATACGCTCAAGCAACTCCATAACCATTTCATTCCTTCCACAACATCTTAATATCCAATTTTATCAATTCCAATCCAAAAAATTCATAATCAAAACATCATTATTCATAATTTATCAATATATCATTATCATAACTCATAATCGTTATCAAACCTCATCATCAATCTGCATCAACATCAATAATTCATCATTTTCTCATAACAAACTCAATATTTATACTATCAAATCTCAAATCAATTGCATATATATACACATTAATTCACTAATCACATCAACAACCAAATTTAATCCAAGCTTATCCTACGTTCAACTAGCCTACGTTTTCACGTTATATTACACATTATTTACGGAAAACCAAAATCATACCTTCGCCGATTCCTCCCTAAACCTGGAACGCCACAAAATGCACCGTTCCACAAATGTCAAAAGCTCAAAATGTACATCAAATAGAAAATTCATCCACAAAGAATCAAACTCAAACTTCCAATGTTCACTCCCAAGCCTCCAATTCTATTGATTTGCCTCTACAACACATAATTTAATCTAATACCATACAAATATTACTAAATCAACATAAGGTTTATTATACCACTAATTTTATAAGGGTTAGAGGATCCTCACCTTACCAACGAATATTTGGGACAAGATCCAGCAACTTCATAAAGCTAATTTGATCCTATACACCATTATTTAATAAAATCTCAACACATTTACTCAAAGTTTTTAAAATTGGGGAAGAAAGAACTGGGTGTGAAATAGAGGTTTTCTCATCAAATTATTCGGTGAATTTTGTAGATAATTACGAGACGAACGCGTGGCCGTTGACGGCTCATCAATCAGAACTCTTGATTGAAAGTTATAGACGATTAAATTTTTGGAGACGTTAGGGTTTTAGTTACGTTCTTTCTCCTCTCTTCTTTCAACGTATCCAAAGTGAAAATAAGGAAGAAAGCTTCATTTGGGAGTTTTATAGGTTGGGTCTTGGACTCAGTTTGAACTCGGTTCGAGCGATTTAGCTCCGTTGACCTAATTTTAGGTTAAATTTTTTAAAATTAATATTAAAATTCATATTTTAATTAGTTATACTTCTTTAAACTATAAAATTTAACTTTCTAACTACTTTAAATAAAAATTAATTTATTAATTAACTATTTATTAATTATCCAAAATTTACAATGTGGCTAGATGGGAGTGATGGGGAAATGATATTGCTAGTGATACTAGTGGGTGAGGGGATAGAATGGTGTGGTGTCAAAGAGATGCGATGAAGTAGGGTTAGAGTGATCGCGGTGATGTGATGATGATGCCAGTAGGCGAGGCTTAAGGGTGGTGGCAGAAAATTAAAATGATGAAAAGAAATAAAATGAGGTGAGAATGATGGTGATGATGATGATGTCAATAGATGAATTTAAATTAATAATTTTTTAAAAATTTAACTATTGACTGAATATATTAATTATTAACTAAACGTTTAGGTCATTTTATCGAATAGAATATATTTTATAAAATTATTTTTTATTATCTTTTAAATATTTTTTTACCAAAATTTAAACTTTTAGCTATTAAGATTGTTATTTACTCTAAATTTATGTCGACCTAATTTTTGCTTTTGATCATCACATCATCTCACGTGTTCCTGTCTAGAATCCAGCCCTTATTTTCATGATCAATGCTGAAAAGATGATATTTATCTTCTTAGTTGTTGGTGAGAAAAAATAAGTGTGAACTCATGGCGATATGAATAAGGCGAAAAAGATATCATATTTGATCATTATTCATTCAGGAAAAAAGTTGAAGCTTCATGACTATTATTGCTTTCTAGACGTAGACTAGAGAAAGATATATACGTCAAACTTTATGAGGAAACCGCAGCCATACATATATGCGTCTCACTTTTCTCCTTATTGGGAAACGAAACTTTTTTTTTTAATTTTCAACTCGACATATTAAAATTAATTTATTATAAATTTAAATTTTATTTAAAAATTTATTGGAATCAATAAATTATTATACACACAAAATTAAATTTAGATTTTAATATTTATTTAGACGAATTAATAAATTAATTATGAGAACAACCTAGAGTGATTAATCGAACATCCGTTTATACACATTAAAAGATCAAAGAATTGAATTTGGCAATTTGCTTTAATAGTATTCGTTTATGGGTCCCTTTAAGCCCAAATTTCCTTGCTCACCAACACCTTTATGGTTTTATAATATTATTATTTGTTTTTATTATTTTTATATTATTTGAGAACATGAAATTTAACTTGGCTAGAACGAATGCTATGAATATTATTTAAATTTATTTTCTAGCAGACTATTTTCAATGGCTTAAAGTTATTTATTAAAACTACGCATGCTAAAAATCAATACAAAGTTATAAACTTTAAATTTTAAATATAAATTTAGAGTAAATAATTAAATTTATTTCTAAAAAATTATTTATTCTTTAAATTAGTTTTTTAAAAAAATTAATTAAATTTATTATCTTTCAAAGATTTTAAATTAATCGTATTAGTTTTTTTATCATTTTTTTTTGTTGATAGCACCAAAATTTATTAATGTATAGCATGCTAAGTGATACTACAACACATACATAAAAGTCTTATTAATTGACTATTAGTATGATAAGTTTATGAAATTAGATTAAATCAAAATTTAATTGAAAAGAAAACTTAAAACATTGAAGTTCTTCAATTTGTGGTTGATTTGATCTAATTTTATAAACTTATAATGTTAGTCGCTTATTTGGACTATTAGATATATATTGTAGTATCACTTAATGTGTTATATCAACAAACTTTGACGCTGTTAGTAATAGAAGTGTCGAAAGGACTAAAATAACTAACTTAAAATCTTTGAAGAATAAATTTGATTAAAAAAATTTTTTAAGGACTAATTTAAAAAATTAGTGATCTTTTAAAAACTAATTTGATAATTTACTCTATAAATTTAATGATGAGAGAATATAAATTATTGACCTTTAGGTTGTTGAAAAAGATGATCAAAGGATTAGGCAACTACTAAAGACTTGGGCTATATATATGAAGGGCTTAATTCAAGGACTCCTTATATATATTAGTAGGAGTATCTAAAAGGAGTGATTATTATATATATGGAGGTGATGTATGTGATCATAATTCATATAAACTAATTAGTGGAATGTCACTTATCACACACCAACCCAGAAATTCTGCAGCCTTAATTTGCTTTCATAAGTATACTTTTTGACATAATTGATGATCAAGCAGCCTCTAATTTAATTTCTTTCTAGAAAGCTGTTGCTTCATCTTTTCATTAAAAGAACCCACTTTCGTTTTTCTTTGACAATGTAGTGTAATTTATATATATTAGCATAAATTCAATTGTAAATTCAGCTTAAAACTCACATTGCTGGCTATACCATAAATAAATAAATAAATCTAACAGCTGATCAGCTACTGTGCCCTATCAACAAGCTTTTTGCGTTTATGGATTGACTTATATATGTTATAAGCACTACTATTTAATATTGGCCAATGATTACACCACAAAATAAGCCTTGGACAAATTTTATTACTAACTAAACTTTTACTTACTCTTTGCCTTGCTTGGACGATGAGGAGAAATTGGAGAGAAAAGAGAATGAGAATACGGACTCTTGCTTCATTCATCAGCGATGTCAAGAGAAAACATATAGGGACGAAGATTGATAGTGTATTATTAGGCAATGCAATTAGTTGATAGTTGTAGCCAATTAATTGGTGAGCTGGGGATTTGTATTCGATTAAACATTTTACTTTTCATAAGTAATTTATCAAAATTAGTTTTTTGAAAAAAATTTAAAAAATTATAACATCTATATTTAGTAAATTAAATTAAGTACGGATTTAATTTAATAAGTGAAGCTAATTTTTTAAAAAATATCTCTTTATATGATTTTTTAAAAATACTTTTAAAAAATAAAAACACAAACATATTATCTTTTTATTTATTAAACACAAAATAAAATATAAATATTTCTCGAAAAAAGTTTAAACAAATTGTATTATTAACTTTCTATTTCCTTTCATGAGCATCCTATATAACTGCTATAGCTATATATGTAGCTTCATATCAATTTAGTCTTTATTTTCAATTTTATCTTCTTTCTTTCTTTTTGATAAGCCTTAATGTTATGATTATGTATTGTTATAAATATGCTACATGTGCATTAAAAAATAGTTACTAAATTAGTTATCGATATAAGATTTATATTAAAATATAAAATACACATTAAAAATTTATGAAGCAAGACATGTATACACTACAAAAAAATATTTTAGTGACATTTTTTTTAATGCTTAGAAATAGTTTTAACCGTCACTAAATGTTTTTACGATGGTTAAAAAAAGCGTCATGAATTTGAGCATCGCCTGCTGACATAGTGACGGTTTTTGACCAAGTGTCGCTAAATTATTTGTGATGGTTTTTGAAATATAATATCGTTACTAATTTGTAACACTTGTCAAGGTATTTTTTATGCTGTATTTTGCGACGTTTTGAAACTGTCGTAAAATTACTAAATCCTGTTATAGTTTTTTCTTATATTTTGTGATTTTTTTAAACCATCACAATATTTAGCAACGATTTGAAATCATCACTAAGTTACTAGTTCTTATGACAGTTTTTAGATATATTTAGTGACTATTTATGTAGCATCCTACCACACAAGGCCTTACACTATAGTCGTAAATCAGAGGTGGTGAGGCATTACGATACCTAAAAGCAAAAATACATACATAGTATTCGAAAGATAATAATGTAACTAGAAGCTTGTGAAGAAAGGATAAACAAAACGATAACCGTTATCACACACGATGCGTCAAAGAAAGAAAACGTCGTATACAGAAACAAAAGATATATATATAAAAGATCCATAAATATACATAATAAGAACTAGTATTGATCCACGAAGACAAGGCCAACTAGAATATTACAACACCAAAAGTGTATAAAATACATTCTGTTTCTCCAAGATAAAAACCTCTAAGAGAAATATATAATACAGTATTTAAAAGCGGAGAAAAGTATTACATAAAGCAAAATAAACTCTAATTGTAAAGTATTTTTCGCTTTGCCAAAAGGAATCCTACACACTTAGTGAGATGTATCACTCTTTGTATCTGAAAAACAGAAACAACGGCTGAGAACCAAAAGGTTCCCAATTGGATAATAGTTCTAAATAGAGATTATGTAAAGATACATAAACTCTCTAGGCAATCCTAGTCTCCAAACTCACAAAATTCGAGCCTAGGATTCTTTCTAATCCAAACAGGGTCAATATACTAAATCTCAGTTATTTCCAACACCTCTCAACATCTTTAATTCCCAATATCACAGTTGATCAGTATTCATTATCCAATTTAGTAGTAACAAACACAATTAATAATCAATGCAAATCAAACTTAATTAGAAAGCAAGTATAGCAAGTAATACAATTAGCAATTAAGAGGATATTCAGATAGGCAAACCAGATACAATATGCACACTCAAACAATAGTAAATAGATGCACATGATGTATGCTTATCCTATTGGCCATGAGCTCACTTGTTGGTTATACTGTTAAATCCGACACAAAATCCAGCTGGCATTACCCAGATCGGTCTCTCAGTGCGCATTTTCAGGAGGAATTAAACAAGTCATGGTACCATTATCTCAACGGAGAGTGCCATCTCACCTTCTCCTGGAGGTACAAATCGTGCCAAGACAATGAAAAATGCCGTCTCATTTCAATGGACGGTGCCGTCTCACCTTGCAACTGAGAGAAGACGGAGTGTGGGTGGGATCAAACCACCATTCCCACATTACACCTAAACTACGAATAAGCGGGATAAAACCATCAACCTTGCCCATAACCACGAACAAGCAGGATAAAAACCACCGACCTTGCCCAGAACAAACATCAAATTAATACGTAAGCGGGATGGCACCACTGTCCTTACTAATTCAATCATTCAGACCACAATCAGTCATAATCATTGACTTAAATCAGTTTAATAAGTTATTATGTTCTTTAACCTTAATTCTTTATCATATTATCAATTTCAACATCTTGTGAGCGGGATAATACCACTATCGCATCACTGTGGACAGGATAAATCTTCGTCCCCACAACATTTCCTCCGGTTAACCAAAGGCTTATCCGGGAATTAATCACTTTAGTTTATTATATTTATTCACACTCTTTTTAGAGCTTAAAAATTAGTTATCAAACATCATATGGGATTTACAAGCTTGCCAGGAAAGCTAAACAATCAAAAACAGAGTGAAAAAGTATTTTCGTTGGTTAGGAATTTTCAGAAAATAGTTCCGTTGCTAGTATAGTTCTCAACCAACAAATAATACTCAATCAAAGTTTTAATATGATTTTGTCACAAGTACAAACCCCAATAAAAATAAACCGAATTATTTAAACTTCTGGTTGTCTCACAATGAATTGCAATGAAATGCTCAATTATTGGCTATGAAGGAGCAAAGGGGGTTTGATTTGGTATTTGACAAGAAAAATAAATAACAAGAAAGTAAATGAGAAATAACTAATAAAGGAAGGAAAAGAACTCTTGGCTAAGGCTTGGAAATTGAGATCACCATCCTTGTCTACAAATCATATATTGACAATTATGAGGGACCAACCCATCAAGTCTACTTCTATGCTTGAAGTACGTCAAAAGTCTACTTCTGTGCTTGAAATACGTCAAATAGGCTTGATCAACATCAACCCATAAGTCCTAACCTAGCTACTAATTGACTTAGTAGTAGGCTAGCATTAATGGGTATCAAATCGACCACTAAGGGTTCTCAAATCACCAATTCAATGAGACCCAATGACTCAAGGTCACCCAATTTCCTTAGCCTAGGCCAAGAGTGAAGAAAACTATCCTATAACTAGTGTAAACATTTTATCAAACACCTAGAGTGCAATAAAAGTAAACATCACAAAATGCAAGAATTAATAGAACCCATAACTAACACAAATAAGAAATCAACAATAGCAATTAAGATAAACATAAAAAGATATGGAAACATAAAATTGCATTAAAAGGAAATTTAAATCAACAAGAGTGCATAAACATAAAAGTAATAAAATAAAGGAAATGACAAGTAAAACTAGGAGAGCAAAGATGTAATAACAAGAAATTAAAAGGAAAAACTAAATCAAAACAAGAATTAAAACTTGGATCTACGAAAATTTAACCTAAACTACCCTAAATTCTAAAGAGAAGGAAGAGCTTCTCTCTCTAAAATTCTAACCTAAAACATGATGAAAACTACACTATGACTACTCCCCCCTCCCTCATTCCTTTGCGATCCCTGGGATCAAAAACATCAGAAATGAGTTGGATTTGGGCCTCCTTGAGCTCAGAAATCGCCCCCAACGTATTGCCTTTAATGAGGTCACGTGCCGCTTGTCACGCTTACGCATGGGTCACGCGTACGCGTCACTGGCAATGTTCTCTTTCACGTGTGCACGTGGATGACGCATGTGCATCGCTAGCAAATCTCCTCCTCACGCGTACGCGTGAATGACGCGTGCGCGTGGCCTTGAGTTCAGCAAATCCTCATTTCTTCATGAATTCTCCATTTTTGCATGCTTTTTTTTCTTCATTCTTTCAACCCAATCTTTGCCTTCTAATTCTGAAACCACTTAACAAACATATCAAGGTATCAAATGGAATTAAAGTGAATTAAAATTATCAATTTAAAGGCCTAAAAAGCATGTTTTTTGCTCTTAAGCACAAATTAGGAGAAATTCACAAAACCATGCTATTTCATTGAATAAATGTGAGAAAAGTTGACAAAATCCCCTAAATTCAACACAAGATAAACCACAAAATTGAGGTTTATCACATAGTTTTTCAAGAAAATAGGATGTGTGCACACGCACACCTCTGTGCGCACGCACATATCAATGCTAATTTCCCCGTCGTGTGCGTGCGCACCACCCTGTAGAACAGATACAACTTCAACGAACAAAGAATAGAAAAGCAATCGACCAAAAGCACATACATTCACAAAAATATACAATACATAGATATGCGCAACCAAATATGATGCATGTCTGTCCTATGCAGGTCATGAGCTCACGTGTCAGTATACACTCTGCAACCCGATATTACCTAAGAACCAGTCTCAGATATGATTTTCTGTTATGTCCTTTATGCATATGTGTCTGTGGTTAAGAGTACTATCAGTTCGAGACCACCGGCAATCAACACAAAGCTCGACGCTATAATATACACACAAAGAAAAATAACGATCCTCAGTTTGTGGGCATCCCTGAGATCAACACACAATAATTCATGGGTTATTCCCATAATTAATGATTATCAACAGTTCATGGGATATCCTCGTAATCAATGATTATCAATTCGTGATTTTATTGCAATTAAAACAATTAACAGTCCGTAGATTTTCCTGAGATCAATAATAATTCAGTCTGTGGATACTCCCCGTATTTAAACAAATCAACAGTCCATGAACTGAGCAAGCGGGACGGAACCCTTATCCTTGCCAGGCGAACATTTAGCCATTTTGTTCTCGTTTATTAATCCCTATATCTTTCTCAGTTTCTAGTTCTCAGTTAATCCTAGCCATTCTCGTTCTCCGCCTATTTTCAACATCAAACAATATCTTTGCTTATTTTTTTATTTTTTTCTGTTCTCTGCTCTCCTGTGTAGGAGGAATTCTTTATATTCTTTTTCTTCTCTAGGAAATCTTGTTATTTTATATTTAATAAAAATAATAACTTTAATACAATATACTAATAAAATATACTTATTAAATTAGTATAAGTAATAATATTAATTAAAGATTAGTAATATTTAGTATTTTTATTTTATTATAAAAAACAAGCTTGTAAGGCTTTATTCTTAAATTTTAGAAACTTTGTTTTAAATCTCAACCTTTTATATATTTTACTTCTTAACCCAACATTTTATAAAATCACTACTTTAACATCATATTTCTAAAATTAACCTTAAACTTTTATAAAATATTTGTTTTGCCCCAAAATTTTTACTTATTACTCAAAATACCCCCAATACTCATATAATTACTATTTTTAATCCGATCTTTTATCAAATTATATTTTCATATCCAAAAATAATTTTTGTGTTGGTGAAAAAAATTTCTCCTCAAAACTGAAACCGTCTCTTGTGATCTTTCAAAATATATACTTGATTTTTAATCCGTTTTTGAGTTTTACGATTATCGGTTTCTTTCAACCACTAAATCTCATCAATTTTCTCAATATTCAAGTTCAACAACAGCTCTAAAATCGGGCCACAACAGATCAATTTTGGCAGCCTCATCAAAAATTCAAACATAAAATCATTCAATTTCAAGCCATAAATATCCAATCAACAATCATATATTCCACACCCGGGGAAAGGAAGCTGACTCGCAACTGGGAAGGAAGTCTGTAATCGGGAAAGGAGCCTACAAACTAGAGCGACTCAATGGCACCAAGGTACCGAGGTCATGAAAAACCGCGAACATTCAGTGCTACTACTCATATACAAAACCTATCGAGTTGACAACTTAGCAAATTTTAAGGTTTTCTTTTTTAAAGTTTCAATTTTTCTTCCTTTTCTTTTTGTTACGTTCACATTTAGTTGTTCTTTTTTGGGTATTCTTTCCTACCCTAAAACAACAGAAGGTTTTAACGTGGCCTAATCTTTTAATACAAAGTTCATTCAAAAAACTCTCTTTAAAGTTTAATGTTTTTACTAGAACAAAATGGTACGAACAAAACGGCCATCCCAGGGCCCGATCACCCCCGGGCCAATAACACAAATATCCAAACAAACAAAATAAGAATGCAATTTGGCCCACCGAGAGGCACACAAATAGTTCATAACAAAATGGCCCAGGAAAGGCCAACAAAGCAGTGTAAAGCTACCGAACAGATGGCTTACAAATTTAAGAAATTTTTTCGCTCAAATGTATATATGCCGAAAAAATGGCTTACAAACTTAAATTAAAGAAATTGTTTCACAAAAACAATAAAATAAAAGCTACTCTAAATCAACAACCTCCTCGTCATGCACAGTCTGGAAGGCCCCACCCAACACCGAAACATCAACCTCGGGAGCCAACACCAGGACCTGGCTTTCAAAGGCTCCTCAGTTGCTGAAATCACATCTTTAGCATCGGCAAGCAAACCTTCCTTATCGTTCTTCAATTGAGCGACCTCGGTCCTCGAAAATTCTACCTCGGCAAGGGTACATGCAACTCCCGACGTAGCCTTAACAGACTGCTTCCGCTCTTGAGTTAGTTGAGAAAGAAGCGAGGTCTCCAACTTGGAGAGATGAAGGATCTCCAAACCAGCATCCTCAGCATATTTCACAGCCTTCAGCTAAGCAGTCTTAGCATCCTCTAGCTGCTCCCTCAGCTTACCAAGCTCCGCCTGAGACTGGCGAAGCTTGCCATCTAGAAAAAGCACTTGGGACCGCATCGCCTTCGCTTTTCGGACAATGGTATGTGTGCAAAGGAGAGCGCAATATGTAACTCCCTACCACACTTAGGCCCAGTTTGGGTAAATAACTTAAATACGTTCTTTTGGAAAAGGAGCTTAAAACATAAGAACTTTTATTAAAAGCAGCTTATAAATAAGTTATTTTGTATTTGGTTTTTTAGTTATAAAAGTACTTATTTTAAAGTTGTAGCGTTTGGATAAATAACGCAAAAGATAAATTTTTTTTTATAAAAGAGAATGAATATTAAAATAACCATGATAACAAATATTTTTCAATATTGAATGTTGATTTTACATAACCTAATCACTAATATTGTGTATGATATGGTAGGTGAAAATAAAAAATAAATATAAAATGTGTGTCAATGTATATTTTATTGCTGTTTTTTATTTTTTATTTTTACTCCTATTAGAACTCTCTTCTCCTTTATTGAGGTCAAGAACTTGTTATAATTAACTATGAAAATAATAATAAGCTATAAAATTACATATGAAAAAAATAAAATTAAAACTGAAATTTCATACTACACTTGAATACAAATTTAATAATAAAAAATAGTGATAAAATGATAAAAAAATACTTAGAAGGAATATATGCAGTAAGTTGTTCAGATGTAATATTGTCTGAAAATGTGGTGGAGGATCAATACTTCCATCAGATGTTTCATTAAAAATGGTGAGACTTGGAACATTGCATGAGAATGATGGTGGAAGGCCAGTGCTTCTAGCAGACCTTGTGTGAAAATGGTGATGAAGGGTCAGTATTTTTTATAGAGTCAAGAAGGAAAGTAGATTTTTTTGTTTTAAAATTAATTTTTTTTTAAGTAAGTGGTAGAATGACTCCTCGAGAAGTAAGAAGTCATATATTTCTACTTCTTCAAAA
>NC_029776.3:94185901-94191795 GCF_000817695.3 Arachis duranensis
ATATAATATTATTTATTTATTTCAACAGTAATTAATAAATATAAAAAATTTTATTGTTTTTCAAATTTTTTTTATCATATACATACAGCTGTATAAAACTTGTGTTAATTTTTATTAACAAAATTTAATATCTAATTTTCTTTCAACTAGTTGATGTGAAGGGGCTAAGCATGCTAACTAGCATGAACATTCACATATTATTACACCAACTTACCTTATAAATAGGGCAAAAGAACATGCCCTGACGACAAAAAACCCAATACAAAATAGAACACTATAATTAGGGTACTCTTGGATTTTTGTCATTGGAATTTTGAAAAGTGTATAAAGGAAACAGCTTCTATTTTCATAGGTTCAGCAAATTCCCATATCCTTGTGTCCTTGGAAATTTTAATTTATTTCTTATATATTTGCCAAGCATTATCGTTTTCTAGTAAATGTCATGTCTATCATGAAGCAACCAACTTGTCCACAAATATATATATCATGCCTCCAAAACAAAATAATTAATCACGATCATAATCTCTTTGGTAGCATTAACATTATTCTTCAAGTACAATCATAATGCACCCCAATAAATTAAAGTCCTTTCAAGAGGCTATTATGTGGGCAAGGCCAAATTTATTTATTTTCCACTCTAATTTTACGTGAATTTAATTTAATCTAATTTAATTTTTTATGTATTATTATATTAATAAAAATATTTCAATAAATGATTTATTATATATCATAAGAGTATTTGTATGGTAATTAATTAAATATAACATGTAATCAAGCAGTGACAAACTGATAATATATATGGGGATGTTTTCATAAAGACGTTTAAAATGTTTTTTGTAAAGACACTTACGTTTTGCATTAGTATTGGACGTATTAATATATATTAATGAATCGATTATTTTAAATTTTTTAACAAATTAGAATAAAACCAATTTTTTTTATAACAATAACAATAAATCTATTTTTTAGATATTTAATTATATTTTTAAATTTTTAGGGATTTAAATGTCCACAAAACAAAAAATCAGGGATATAATTGTCTTTTTATCAAAACGTTTAAAAATATTCAGCTTAAATTGTGTAATTCGATCGGATCAAATCAGGTCTAATAATTATAATACAAACAATTGAGTTTATTATTATTGATATAATAAACCGATTTTGTTCTGATTTATTAAAAAATAAATTATTAACTAGTTTAATAAAAATGTCCAATAATAACATAACACATGTAAACGTCTTAGAAAAAATATTTTTAGTGTCTTTATTAAAGTAGTCTCCTATATTATAAAATCATCATTGCATCAAACTCATTCAATTAATTCATGTTTGACTGCTAATGAAGCACGCGTTAGTTAAGTTGAGATTAAGGGGCAAACAAATAAGGTAAGACTGAAAGAGGTGAATATATGAAAGAAGCATATTGACAAGTTCGTGGGGAACACATTGGCCACCACCACAAATCTTAGTAGCAATAAGGGTATTATGGTCCATATGGTAATAAGCACAGCCAGCTCCCATGCCTTAGCCATTGGGTCAACATGTCACATATACTCCCACTGAATTATTATTCACTAATTTCTTTCGATCTCTCTTGTTTAATCATTTTAAAGGTTAATTTTATGTTTTTTATATAATTATCCAAGGTTAATTGATATATATACATTATTATATAGATATATAGATCATAACTCCTAAAGTTGCTCTTTTTTTTTCCGTCATTATAATTGCTTTTTATCAAAGATAGTGTTTTATTTTGAGGAAATTTGAGTACATTTCTCAAAAATATAGTCCAATTCTTAGACATAAGGATCAGAAATTGGAAAAACCAAAAGATAAAGGGAAGTTCCGAATAAAAATGTCCATATGTATGGATCTTATGTGTCTAGCTTGACTTTATCTAAATTTTACAGTTGAAACAGTAGCCACTGGTGATAGCAACTGTAGGTGGAAGATTTTGTCTTTTTTATTGATAATTAATTGCAGTAATTTAATGTTAATTAGTTGACTTCTCTTTTTATTGAGCTTATTATTTTGTTGGACTATAAAAACATAACTTTTGATGGGTTGGTTTTGTGGACTCTTGAAGATATATTGGTCTCACCCTACTCTTTTAGATTTTTGTGGTTCTAACATTGCAGATTTGCAGGCCTCAATAATATAAGGATGGGAGAGGGTGGTTTTATTAGGAACAATCCAAACCCAACTGTTTTCATGAGTTTCATGTTAATTAGGGTTTGAAATCTATACTTGCAATTTCAGTCCAAACATCTATTTTCTCTACCTTCTGTCAACCAAATTATTTCTACCATTTAGTAATTAAAATTATTTTTTCTTATTTTTTTTAAATTAGAATAATATTACATTACCAATAATATTTATTATTTTTTATAAATATTTGGTTAATTTTAAATATTAAAAACTAAATTTTAAATATTAAATTTTAAATCCTAAATCTTAATAGTATAAAAAAAATATTGACTAATATTAAATATAAAATATACATTTTAAAATATATATGAATTAATATATACATATATTAATCTATAATTAATAATTTTTATATGTAAATATTATTCTTAGTGATAATTCTAATTTTTAGTATAATGACAAATGTAAATATAAGTATCTAATCACATTTTAGTATTTTTTTTTCTTAAATGCACACTTCATATGTTAAAGTCTACGATTTATTAACTCAAAATATGTATAAAAATTATTTATTTTGATCTGTAACAAATACTTTTTACAGAATATTAAACAATACTCAATGTACTAATAAATTTTTCGCTGAAGAATAATAAAGATACTCTATTAGTCGCACATTGAATGTTATTGTTTATAAATAAATATAAGAATTTAAAATCATCAAATTATTCACCTTATTAACATTACCATTTCAATGTAGTCTTTTACTTTGTACTTCTATAATATTTTGTTAAACAACTTTTGAATTTTCTGTCTTTGATAGTTTAAATTATTAGAGTTGAAAGTGAGTCGAGTTGAGTCAAGTTAGATCAAGCTCAAGTTCGGCTCACGGCTCGACCCATTAACAATCGATCCTATTTCTTAAACTCAAACTCGACTCATCGAAAGTTCACGAGTTGGCTCAAACTCATGAGTTAGCTCAAATAACAAGAAGATAACCTGTAATTCTATATCAATAAATTATAATTTGTATATTTTAAAAAATATTAATTTTATATATTGTCTATCTATCAATTATATTTTTATTATTTATGTCTTACATTAAAATTATTTATACAAAATAACTGACGAGCTAATAAACTGAACTTATCCAAATTCAATTTGACTCATTTAATTTATGAGTTCAATTTCAAGTTCAAACTCAACTCACAAGCTCAAAAATTCAGCTTATTGAGTTTTTAATGAGTCGAGCTCAAACTGGTATATAAGTTGGCTTTGACTCATTTTCAGCATATGAATTTTTAATGAAAAACAAATATGAAAATAAAAATGATGTCTCATTTTATAATACAACTAATAAAAAGAAATATTTATTGGTGTAAAAATCCATGTCATATAACTGATATAAAGAATAAGATTGAAATTATCATTTTAGTTTGTTTAATTAAATTAATGTGTTAATTATAATAATGGTAACTTATTATATAAGAAAAAATATAAAAAATTATACATACAGTTATTTAATTAATAAAAAAATAACATGCATTGTTCAAGTAAAAAACTAATTTGTTATAGTTCATTTAAGGATTTATTGCTTACTAATAAATTGTTATATGCATAAAGTAAGATTCAAACTCTAACATTTATTTAAGCGAATAAGTGAGTTAATCATTCGACCAACTTAAATTAGTTAAATATTATAAAAAAAAGTCAATTCAAAACAGAACAAATGTTAATATTTTGCACATAGAAGATGTATTCCATTTGATTCTTTAGCCACAAAACTTGTGAAGAAATACACCTTCTCTTCTATCATAAAACTAATTTGTAAGTAAACACAACGAAAATATTCAAAAATAAATTTCTCACATACATAAAATACTTTGGTAAAAATAAAAAAAAGATAATAAATAATAATCCATATTATTTGAAAAATAATTACAAAAACTGTCTAATCACTATTTTAAAACAAAACACGCATATACAAAATTCTTGTTATTTGTTCTGGTAAATTTAATCCCGATTAATGCCAATTATACTCTTCACAAGCTTCAGAAATATAACTACTAGTACTACAAATAATAATAATAATCAAAGCTATTTATGAAAAAAGATAGAATATGACAACAACTTTAGTTTTAATAAAAAAAAAAAAAACTAAAATGATCATGCAAAGGAAGAAAGAAAAAAAGATTGCAAAATCGAAAGAATTGGAAGGAGACCAAAATAAGAATGAATTGCACTTTTTATTGTTGAACATAACCAATATCACATGCATAAAACTTTAAAAAAATAACAGAAGATAATTGAAACATCTAAGTCTATTACCTAAGTTCAACATTTTTAAATAGGCCCTAAAAAACAAAACTATCATTAACATATAGTTAACCCATTAATCAAGAAAGACACCACAAACCTAACCCATCAAATCCCATACCATATATTTTTTTGTAGCCTAACAAAATAGCAAGCTCAATAAAATAACATGTCCACTAATTAACATTAAATTATAGCAATTAATTATCATGAAAAAGACAAAATCTGTCACCTACAGTTGTTATCACAGTGGCTGCTGCTTCAAATGTAAAGTTTAGATAAAGCAAAAGGGTGTGTGTTGCTTAGCCAAATTACACATAAGATCCATACATATAGATATTTTTCTTCATCTATGCCATAGAACTTTCCAAAGATAAATTAGACCACATTCGAGAGAATAAAAGGTTGCCTTATTCATCTAGTCCTATCGGTGAACTCGTCCTTCAGAGACGAGGATGAAGCTGCGATTTCTTGAGGCGAGTCTGTCTTGTTTTCGAAATTTTTTTTGTTCCTAGCATTTCAGATTTTCTATAATACCAAACAAAAACGTTGTCGGTCCACACCAATTCAGCGTGACAGTAGAGTGTCCGATCATCGTTGTATTTGCTAAGTCAGTGTTAAAAAAGAGTCCAAAAATTACTATGGTACTGGAAACTCAATCTCGAGAACCTCTATAAAAGAATTAGAATTTGAGAGAGCAAATGAGTGAAAGTCGTAATTTTTAGACAGCACTATAAAAATTTTATCTCAAATTGACAATGTAATTTTTGAATAGCCATATATAAATCTCCTCTCTTAATTCTCATCAATATCCTTCTCCTTTAAAATAAAAAAAAAAAAAACTAGAACATGTTAACTTCGAAATCCATCACCTTAACCCTTTTAGATGTAACTAGATTGATCCCGTTAATGTCTCAATTGTACCCTCACTAAACAGCCGATCCGCCAGAATACTCCCTATCAAACTTCGAGAGAAAATTTGTAGGCTCTTTCTTCTATCACTTTATCATTCTTCTCTTCATTGTTCATTTTATTGAAATTATCATAACGTTTATCACTGTTTTCAACCATCACTCCCATATTGAGGACACTCTTACTGATTTGTCGAGATGAAAACTGCCTAAAATAGACGATAGAGTTTAATTGAATACAACGATGACATAATAAATTAGATTTTCTCTACTCATCATAATTAACTTGTGTAATCACATGATCATGTATCATATTTTCTTTTATTCCAAATTTATGTGATAAATATTTGGAATAATACATGGTTCTATATAAACTTTACATGCTAACTTTACATGGTTCTAATAGCTTTTGCCTATATTAACATTTTAAATGGAATATATAAGGTGGGAGTGTGGGACTTGGCATAGTTTCTGTTTCCCATGCTTTTTCCCTTCTGTTTTTTTTTTTTTTTTTTCGGT
>NC_029776.3:94191859-94217404 GCF_000817695.3 Arachis duranensis
TGGGAAGGGTTTTAAAAAGGCCCTAATCTAGAGATGCATCCAAACTCAAATTTAAAAGTTCGCTACAATACAATACTAAATCCCTAATTTCTTTTCCTTCTCCTTGGACTTTTCACTTATTACAATCCCTTTCCCTTATGGTCTTGGACCCCCTGTGTTTTTAAACCAAACACCATAAATAAGGTTTATGGGCTTTCCAGCAAGAATTCTTTTAAAAAAAGAAAGGGCATAAAAACAGCCCATGAATGTGTAGCATCGCACATGTGTGATCGATGATCGTTAATTGTAAAACAAATTCAGGTACAACCAAAACAAGGAAAGAAAAGCCATGATTAATAGTTTAATACATATCAAATCGGTTTCCAAACAAATTTTAAAGAGCCACTTTTAATTCTTAACAAATTTTAATCATCAAACCAATTTTTAACTTTTTACTTCATTAGATAAATTAGTTATTGCGTCAGATTTTCTTGTTTGAGGTTAATAATATAAGTTTAGCTAAATCAATTCCATCGTTACATATAAGTTCATCCACATAGATGGGCTCCTTTAGCATTTGGCAAAACATGAAGCTTGTTTTATCTATTAGAGTAAAGAGTTAAAAACTAATTTGGTAGTAAATATTTGTTAATAAGTAAAGTGTTCAACTAATATCTTTCTTTATCTATAAGAATAAATCATAAAAATAATTAATAATTAATTTATTAAATAATAAAATAAATAAAAATAGATAATATCTAATTAATTAACACAACCAACACAGTACATTGGTGGATCATAATTCGTATATTATAAAATTTTGTTTCAAAAATTGTGTTATGTTAAAATAAGATGAGATAACATAAAATGAAAAAAATACTATATTTGACAAAAAATTTTAAAATATTAAAGTAATGTGTCTCTCATTTTATAAAATTTTCATTTTTTTGTGTCTTCTATGAATCATGATCAGAATCAGACTCATACTCAAAAACACTTTCACTTTTTTGAAGATGGGTGCAATATAACAGTCTTCTTCTTTTATTGCTTCTTTTTTTCTTTCATTTTGTCTTTTGATTAGTCTCTCAATTGTACTCTTCTCACGATGTCCTTAAAACGAAAAAAATATTAGTTAGTATAATATATTTCAAACCAATACACCAAAATTAAAAAAAAAAAAGATTTTTGTTGAGTTACCATCTAGGAAGCACCGATACGATACGCGATATGGACACGACACGACACGAATACACCGACACGTTCTTTTTATAAAAAATTGGATACGACACGTTTAGGATACGTTGTGAATTAAAATTTAAATAATATATTAAATTAATAAAATATCATATTGTAAATATAAGAGTAAATATAATTGCATAAAAAAGTCTTAAAATTATGCAATTATTAAAAAAAATAAAAAATTTTAATCTACTCTTGCCATCTTGCTAGCAGAAAATGTATCAATTTTTCTCCTTCAAGTCCATCATGAATCAATTATAAAGAAAAAAATTGGTTAATCGGGCCATAAAATCACAAAATCAATTTAAGATTTGCAATCCAGCAGAAAGATCCGTCTCATGAACATCTGGATCGGGTCGGACTTGTTCGGATTCGTGGCTGATCCACCAAGATTCGAGTCAGACTCGTCTAGATTCGTGACTGCTCCACTAAAATTTTGCACCGCGAGAAGACACGCCGCAGATACGCTCGTTTGAAGTATCCACCGAGTGTCGGTATCGGATTCGTGTCCGACACGGATACGCCGGCACCATGAGAGAATCCGTGCTTCATAGGTTACCATTCTATCCTTTGCATCATTTTCTATTCTTTGAACCAGCTTCTCTCTAGTCCAATATTACACCTACGGTGGTCTAAAAATTTCATCCGCTGATTTGTGGATTTATAAAAATATACGATCATCAGTGCAATGAGGCAGTCATCAACTACATATTTGTTTTTCAATTTGTGTTCTTTGATACCTTTAATGAGGAAGTTGAGCATATGAGCAGCCTAATTCCATTGTCCAAGTGAAGAATGGGTGGCATGTGAACTAAAAAAATTTTGTTTATTATTATCAGCAATAAGAAGCACTTCTAAATATAGAGGATAAATGTCCTCTTGAATTTCAGCTGATTTTTTGGCTCATCAACATTCATGTCAATCATAAACTTTGTTAATTGTGATAAAGTATAACCTTTGAAGTTTTCAACAACTTTTTTTTGTTCCTCATTAATTTTTTTATTTTTTTATTTTGTTTGGATAGCACTCCCATACAACAGTAGCAAAAATATTTCAATAACAGAAATAATTCAAAAAATACCAAAATTTGACTTACAGAAAAGATTACAAAATGAATTTTTATCAAATGCATTCAATACAATGACTTCTCCTATTTTTTTCAGGGGTGATCTCAATTGCACCATACTACGTGTGTAGTATGTTATTATACAAATCAAATGAATATGCCAATTTTTTCAGGAGCTTATGCGGCACATTTAAGGGAGGGATATGCGTCCAGCAAATCTCAATTCTTCGACAATAGCTTTTCTTGTCATTTCATGTTGTAACACCCTACCACACAAAACTTTATGCTATAGTCGTAAATCAGAAGTGATGAAATATTACGACACCTAAAAGCATAATACATACATAGTATTCGAAGAATAATAATATAGTGTATATCTCTATTGTTTTTGTACACGACGTTTCTCGCTTTTAACGTTTCGTATATGAACGGTTGTTTGTTTTGTTTATCTTTTCTTCACATGCTTCTAGTTATATTATTATTCTTCGAATACTATGTATGTATTTTTCTTTTAGGTGTCATAATATCTCACCACCTCTAATTTATGATTATAGCGTAAGGCTTTGTGTGGTAGGATGTTACACATGTTGTGGAATATATCATAAATGGATCTTGTAGAGCATCTCAAATCATGAGTTTTTTGTAAATAAATGAAAATTATGTTATATAACTATATTTATACAAAAAAAAATTGAGTTGTTATAACATATATATGCTTACACTATATTTTGGTCCTTCCTTTTTGCGGTGTTCTTCTCAATAACTTTTTTATTGTCATTTTTTTGTAAAAAATAAAAAATTAGGTTAATAAATAACAACACAACACCAAGTGAATCTCAATTCACATGAAATGCATCGAAAGGCAAACTAAATACACCACTATTATTTCTTGATTGAATCACACAATGTTAACTCAAAAAGACATGCAACTCAATCAAACATGTACAAAATAACACCAAAAGCACTACAACAAAATTTTATGGGTTAGTTACCACAATTCTATGAACAAACTTTCTCAAAAATGAACAAAAACACATACAAATCATTCAAACATGCAAAAAAATATATTAGAAGCACTACAACATTATTCTGTTGCCTAATTATAATAAAAAGAGGACAACACCAAATACACCTTAATTCACATGAATTACAACAAAAGACAAATCAAATACACCGCTATTATTTATTGATTGCATTACCCAATGTCAATTTAAAAACACATGCAACTCAATCAAACATACACAAAATGACACCAGAAGTACTACAACAAATTTCTATAGGCTAGTTACAACAAATTCATGAACAAAATATCTCAAAAATAGATAAAAATACATGCAAATCACTCAAACATGCAAAAATAAAAAATATCAGAAGCACTACAATATTCAGTGGTCTAGTTACAACAAAAAGAGGACAACAACACTAACTACACCTCAATTCACATGAATTATACCGAAAGACAAACCAAATACACCGCTATTATTTCTTGATTGCATCACCCAATGTCACTTCAAAAACACATGCAACTCAATCAAACATGCACAAAATGACACTAGAAGCACTATAAGAAATTTCTATGGATTAGTTACAACTAATCATGAATGGACAAAGACACATGCAAATCACTCAAACACGTATAAAATAACATCAGAAGCATTACAACAATATTCTATTATCTTGTTACAACAAAAAAAGGACAACAACACCAAATACATTTCAGTTCAGACAAAATACACCGAAAGTTGTTACTGATTACCACATATGAACTCAGTTCAAAACATGCAAATACTCTCAAACATGCACAAAAATATATTCAAATTTCTCAAACACATGCAGATATAGGTTAAACTATATAAGACACACTGCGTATCATTTTTACACCGACCTAATAATGTTATCACCAAATGAATAGTATAATGAGAATAGTAATATGTACTTTAATACAAGAACACAAAATGAATCTACTAAATAAACAGAAATATGACTATTTAGTGTTTCGCGATCAAAAATGCGAAAGAGAATAGTGAAAAAATTGGACGATTATTGCAAACATGATATATTGCAAAGCTAACTAAACTGCAATTTACTGTTGTTATCTTAAATGGATCTCTAAATTTAATCCAATAATCTCGCTATGTATACACTCTTTATAATAAATATTATTTTAACACTAATATTTTGTTAACAATTATATACGGGTTGATCTCTTTGTTTTATTAATTAAAAATAATTTTAAATATGTGATTAATTTATAATAACTGTATTTTTATATGGGTATAAAAAATATTTGGTATATAACTATAAATACTATTTTAAAAATATATTTTAAACATAAATATAAAAAAATAGATATTTTTCGTATATTGTAAGAATACATATTCTAATTATTCACTTATTACATTTAATTAATATTATATATTAATAAGGGAAATCTAAACTTTGCCAATATAAATAAGTGAGAATATCGGGTTTACCATTGTTATCGTAAATGGATCTCCAAATTTAATAATGTTTGAGACAAATCAGATGACAAAAGAATTAAAATGTTTGTCTGCATATCCGTTATTGCAGTAAATTACCATTATTAGCTTCTTTAAAGAATTATTGTATATATAAATAGGCTAGGGTATGGTCTTTCAATGAGTAGATAGTGAAGGGTGGTTGTTATTGTATGAAGAATAAGAATGATGGAAGAGAAAGGTTTGGTGATGGTGGGTCAGAAGAATTGCGAAAAATGAGATATGAAAGTAAAATTGTTTTGAAATGGCAACAATTTTATATATTTAAACGATAAATATAAATTAAATTTTATTTTAAATATTAGAAGTAAAATTAACTTAATTAAGTTAAATGATAGATATTAAAAATAAAAAGCATATAATACTTAACTCTACAAATCAATTAATTAAACAAAAGAATACACGTCAAATAGGAGAGAACTAGTCAGGTGATAAGTAAGAAACCCAGTGTTGATCTGTGGAGGCTGTCAACAATAAAAGTATAAGAGTGAGTCACATCCCAAGAGCAGTTTAGATAGCTGACATTCTCACAAAGGTAATTCTATCTGAAGTCTTTCTACACTTCAAAGAGAGGTTAAGTGTCACTGAAGCAGTCCAAACCATGTTACAGAGCAGCCCAGAAATAGAAAGTGTATGTTGAAGAAAACAGAAGAAAAGAAAACTAGAAATGATTATGGATGTATTGGTACTGCGTTTAGAGTTAAACTAGCTAAGCAAGTGCAAGATGGTATACAAGTTGCTACTAGTTAGTTACAATTAGTTAGTTGTTAAGCTGGAACTCTCAAGAAGCTAGTTAGTTAGAGCCAGCTCACATCCCCTCTTTCTTTTACTGTTTCTCACCTTTATAAGCAGTAGAAGTCTATCACTGTAGCTAATTTTCACTTTCCCTTTTTCTTCAATTCAAGAACTGAACCTCTCTTCTTCTCTCTGATTTCTCACTTTCTGCTCTTTCTGCTTTCTCATGGTTCACTAACTTCTTTCAAGATTCACACCTAGGTTACTGATATCTTCATGGTATTAGAGTTTATGGTGTCATAACTTCCGCAAGCAACCAATTGAATCCTTGACTTAAGACTGCTCGAGAATCATGGCACAAAGTTTCGTTGCAACTCCCATATCCATGAAGCTGGATGAAAACAATACCTACAGTGGAAGGATCAAGCAGAGTCAACAATTGAAGGTAATGACATGCTGAATCATCTCACTGGAGAGGACATTCCTCAAGTGTTTCTTCCTGACGGCACAATGAATCCAGAGTTCCAGAAATGGAAGCGGCAAGATGCTCTCTTGAAGTCTTGGCTACTGGCCTCAATGTCAAATCTCTTCACTACAAGAATGGTTGGATGCATACTCACACACCAGATCTGGAAAAGGCTGGAAGATCGTTTCACTTCTCAGATCAAGGCCAAGGTAATGCAGCTGAAGAACAGGTTAAGCACGATCCAGATAGGTGCGTCAGTCACTGAGTATGTTCTGTCAATAAAAAGCACTATTGATGCATTAGCTTCCGTTGGTGAATCAATGAAGGAAAGTGATCATGTCAATGCAATCTTGCATGGTTTAACTGAAGAATATGGAAATGTCATGACCTCTGTGTTAGCAAGATCTACTAGTATAACAGTGGAAGAATTAGAAGCACTGTTGTTAGCTCATGAAAGCATGCTAGCAAGGTTTAGAAAATCTAAAACTCTTATGCAAGCAAATATAGCTCAACACTCACAATACACACAATCTCAACAAAGTCAGTTCTACTCTCAGAATTCTGCAGGTGCAGGCAGAGAAAATTTTAGAGGCAACTTTTGTGGCAGAGCAGGAAGAATGTTTTGAGGAGGTAGAGGCTCCTATGAAAGAGAAAGAATGACTCAAAATGCAGGAAGATATACACAAGAATTTGACAGCAGTGAAGGTCATGGTAGAAGTCAGTATAGTAGAGGAAGAACAATGCAAGGAGATGACAGACCACAATGTCAAGTCTGTGATAAAGTAGAACACACAACCAAATTTTGCTGGTACAAGTATGATAAAGAACAGTATGAAAACACCTATAATAGCAACAATCAGATCACCCAGCCAAAGGCAAACTATAGTAATGTTTTGACAACACCTTCGACCATTCAAGATCCAAACTAGTACCCGGATTCAGAAGCTACACATCATATCACTCATGATGCACAAAACCTCATGGGAAAAGAAGAATACACATGAGATGAGCAAGTTGTCATAGGAGATGGATCAGGTTTGCATATTCACCCTGTTAGAAAAATGTGCTTTCACACTGATTTGAGCTCTAAATTACTTTTCCTAACAAAACTGCTTCATGTACCTAAAATCTTAAAAAATCTGATAAGTGTACATTAATTCTGCTGTGATAATAGAGTTTTCTTTGAATTCCATGATGATAAATGCTGCATTAAATCACAGGGAAGTAAGGAACTCCTCCTTCAAGGGAGTGTTGATAGAGGCTTGTATAAGTTTGGGGACATCATTGCTGCATATACACCTTCAGTCTACATCTCTTCACTAGCACAGTCAAATAAATTTCTGATTTGACATGCAAGATTAGGTCATGCAAATTAAAGTGTAGTGTCAAAAGTACTTAAGTCTTGTAATCTCTCTTTTACACCTAATAAAGAAGTCTGTAAAGCTTGTTGTATTGGAAAGTCACACCAATTGCCATTCTTACCCTCACAAACAGTATACACATCACCATTTGACCTTGTCTATTCAGATATTTGGGGACCAGCACCCCTATCAGATAATAGTGAAAACTGGTACTTTGTGATTTTTATTGATGCTTTTTCGAAGTTCACTCAGCTTTACCTTATTAAATCTAGAGATCAACTAAAATCAGTTTTTAGTCACTTTCAACAACTGGTTGAATTGCAATTGAATAAAAAATTAAAAATATTACAATCTGATAATACAGCTGAGTATGTTATTTTGTCTAAAATTTTAAAGGAAAAAGGAGTGTAGCATAGGTTTTCCTACCGTCATGTCCATCAACAAAATGGCTTAGCAGAACGAAAGTACAGACATATAGTGGAAATGGGGCTGACACTCTTGGCTGGTGCCTCTATGCCAACAAAATTCTGGGGCGAAGCTTTCAGTACTGCTGCAAGGTTGATCAATATGCTGCCTACACCAGTCTTAGAAGGAGTGTCTCCCACAAAAAAGCTCTTTGGCAAAATACCAACATATACAGATCTTAGAGTATTTGTCTGCCTCTGCTTTCCTCACCAAAGACCCTATAACAGACATAACTTGGACTACAGATCCTCACCCTGTACATTCATTGGTTATAGCACAGCTCACAAGGGCTATAAATGCCTCACCCAAGATGGAAAAACAATCATCACCCGAGATGTAGTCTATGTTGAAGACAAATTTTCCTTTTAAGGAACTCGAAGAGAGAAGTCAATTCCTAGCATCCTCAATTGATCAAGCATCACAGCCACCTACCATTCATAAGCTTCCAGTCTTAACAAATACAGGAGCAGCACAAGAAGCTACAACCCCATCTCTAAGAATGCAGCCAGTCCTCCCTTCTCAACTAGTTCAAATTCAACTGGACTCAACTCCAACAAGTCAACCAGTCCAAGGCTCAGGTTCACCATCAAGTTCATTGACTCCAGTCTCAACACAGCAACCAATTTAGTCAACCTCAAACAAAATAGTTCAGTCAATTCCCCCTTCAACACTCCCTTCCACAGCAAGAAACTCTCAAAGACCCATAACAGCCTCATCAGTACCTGTGCCAATACCAATTAATGACATAGAGATAGTCCTGCCAATCTCTGAACCCTCTCCAATGGTCACTTGAAGCAAAGTAGGGATCGTGAGACCAAGAGCGTTTCAAGCAAGTCTGGAGCCTAGAAGTGTGAAGCAAGCACTTAACATGCCAGAGTAGAAAATGGCAATGGACTTAGAATATGATGCATTGATGAAAAACAACACATGGAAGCTAGTGCAGTTGCCACCGACACAGAGAGGCAATAGGCAATAGGTGGATTTTTAGAGCAAAGTACAACTCTGATGGCTCCTTACAGAAATACAAGGCAATGCTGGTGGCTCAAGGCTATGCTCAAAGACCAGGATTCGATTTTACAGAGACTTACAGCCCTGTAGTGAAACCTACGTCTATTAGAGTAATCCTGTCGATTGCCTTAGCAAACTCATGGACAATAAGGCAGCTCGATGTTAATAATGCTTTTCTACATGGAGACTTAACAGAAGAAGTATACATATAGCAGCCTCAGAAGTATGAACAGGGAAATCCATCACTAGTGTACAAGCTAACAAAGGCCCTCTATGGCCTAAAACAAGCACCAAGAGAATGGTACTGCAAGCTAGCTTCTAGTCTAAAAGATATTGGCTTCACCCCCACAAAATCTGATGTCTTTGTGTTTCAAAGCAGTCGTCAAGGAGAAAAAATGTTTGTGCTAGTCTATGTAGATGATATTATAGTCACTGGTGAGTCTAAAAACACAGCCAATCAAGTCATCAAAAGGCTAAATAATATGTTTGCTTTTAGGATATGGGAAGCCTGCACTATTTTATTGGCATTCAGGTGACAAGAAGAAGCAGTGGTGGACTGATTCTCACTCAACAAAAATACATCAAAGAGCTAATAAAGAAGGCAAACATGGTAGGATCCACTTCCTGCCATACTCCATTACCCTCCACAGTCAAGTTATCAGCTTTTGGTAGTGCAAAATTTCATGATCCAGCCCTTTACAGGTCCCTGATTGGCAGCCTACAATACTTGACTATAACAAGACCTGAAATATCCTTTAGTGTACACAAGCTGGCACAGTTTGTTCAAACTCCATTGAAATGTCATTGGAAAATGGTAAAAAGAATGCTGAGGTATTTGAGTGGAACTGCAAACTATGGGTTGAATCTGAAGAAAGAAAAGTCTATGTCAATCACTGCTTATAGTGATTCGGCATGGGCTGGGGATCCTGATGATAGGAAATCCACCAGTGGCTATTGTGTGTTCTTGGGATCAAACTGATATCTTGGGCTTCAAGAAAGTAGACTATAGTTGTTAGGTCCAGTACAGAAGCAGAGTACAAGAGCATGGCAGACCTAGTAGCTGAGTTAATTTGGGTAAACAACCTACTGTGTGAACTTCAATTCTCTCCCAAGGAGTCTCCTTTGCTATACTGCGACAACCAGAGTGCAGTATTATTAGCTGCGAACCCCATTCTGCACTCAAAGTCTAAGCACTTTGAAATTGATCTCCACTTTGTAAGAGATCATGTCAACAACAAGAGCATAAAAGTGAGTCACATCCCAGGAGCAGTTCATGTAGCTGACATTCTCACAAAGGCAATTCCATCTGAAGCCTTCCTACACTTCAGAGAGAGGTTAAGTGTCACTGAAGCAGTCCAAGACCAGGTTACAGAGGAGCCTAGAAACAGGAAGGGTATGTTAAAGAAAACAGAAGAAAAGAAAACTAGAAATGATGATGAATGTATTGGTACTGTGCTTAGAGTTAAACCAACTAAGCAAGTGCAAGATGGTGCACAAGTTGCTACTAGTTAGTTACAGTTATTAGTTAGTTGTTAAGCTGGAACTCTCTAAAAGCTAGTTAGTTAGAGCCAGTTCACATCCCCTCTTTCTTTTACTGCTTCTCACCTTTATAAATAGTAGAAGTCTATCACTACTGTAGCTAATTTTTACTTTCTCTTTTCCTTCAATTCAAGAACTAAACCTCTCTTCTTCTCTCTGATTTCTCACTCTCTGCTCTTTCTGCTTTCTCATGGTTCACTAACTGCTTTGAAGATTCACACTTAAGTTACTGATATCTTTAGAGGCTTCTCCAATGGGAATCCAAAATTCCTAAATTATAGATCATCTCTTGTATTCGACACTAAAACTCACATATATCACGTTGTTATTAATATAAAATTATTTATGTATTTTTATTTAATTTAAATTTTTATAAAAAATAATTCATAATATAATATCAGAATGTCTGTAACAATAGTTTAATATTCATATAAAACTCATTTTAATTTGCAATGAACATTTTATAAAGTTATTTGATTTGTTAATTTTCTTATAAAACTCAGGAAGCAAGGTCCGATATTCTAGTTGCGCCTTTCAAATTAAAGTTAGTTAATTGTTACACAAAAGATGAAACTTCACAAGTCACATACAACATGCTCCTATGAGTAGTATGGCTAACTAATCACTACTAGGGTTGGTACCATACTATATATATACGTAAAGGAGCAATGAACAAATATATGTCCTACTTCTTTTTCTTTTAGAAAGGGGATCTAATCTTTTCTAGCATTCAATAATAACAAACCCCATTTTGCCATTCGAAGATTCAATCAATTGGGTTACCATAAGACAAATATATGAATACTATTTTGATGTCATGCATGTGACCCTCCATTTTTGAAAAACAGAGCAATGCATCAATTATTGTGCCCTACATATTCCATTATTGTAAAATTGTTGGACGCATTACACTCAGGCATGTGATGCTCCTAATCGTGCAATGCTTCGCCAAGTCTAGGCCACAATGTTAATTGAGATACTTATTAGTTGGATCCTGCATTCGTGGTTCTACGAAATCGATCGCTCATTGCCTACCAATAGATATTTTTTTGTCAGAGAAATAATACTTTATTTTTGTTTATATTTACTTGATGGAATGATTTATCCAATTAATTAGATGAAAAATGTTAAAAGTCTATCATAATTTATTATTTTTTGTCACTAATATTAAAAAATATGGGATAAAATATATTATTAAATTACTAGACTAAAAAAATTAAATTAATAATTATTTGGCTAATATTAGTGATCTCTTAATATTTTTCAAATAGAAAAGTACAGAGTATTAACATATTATCTATCAACTTATTTACCAATAATAATTAATTATTATATTTTAAACACATATATAAAGAGACACATCCAAAAAATATATCTATAAAAATATTTATATTAAATACAGCTATAAACAAAATATTTTATTAGACACATCCATAAAGACATTTCTATTAAACACAATTATAAATAAGAGTTGGCAGAAGTTGACAGAAATACTGTCGATAACGTAACAAGATTGTTCTCAAATTGGATTTGTGATACTAATTAGTTTTGTATAAAATTTGTTGATTTTTGTAAAATAGAAATAATAATTTATCAATAATACTATGTAACTAATAAATATTATCATTTTAGATTAATATTTTATTAGTAATAATTTACATTCATATTTATAGGTATTTACATAAAAAATATAAAATTTATAATTATATTTATCAAAATTTGTATATATAAATTAATATAATTTGCATTCATATTATTCAGAATTAACACACATAAATGAATAAAATTTATTTATTAAAAATAATTTAATTTTTATATTGATGAAATGATAACTAAAATTACTAAAAAGGGTTGTTTTCCTAAAATTTCTGATAATTTAATTTTGGTCCCAACTAATTGACGTGATGATATTTGAACAAAACTTATCCCTTATTTCACCTAAATCTAGCAAATCAAAATCATGAGAAACTTGTGGCCCACAATCTGCATTACCAAACTCATCATCAATATTAGGAGAAAGAATTACTTCGAAGACATCATAGATAGCAGGTCACGTTTAATGGATACTCTTCTTCGATCTTCTCTGAGAAATGATATTGCTATATCTTTCGTGAGCTTTTGAGTTTAAGTAAATATCAGGAGTTCAAATTTTATTTTATATATATTAATTTATTAGTCAATTATAAATTTTTAAATAAAACTCTGAAATTATTGGGTCCGGACATGAAGTAGAAAACCAAATATATAACAGAATCCAAGATACAAAACATGCATCAAGCGTAGTTCACATTTTATCACCAAAGTAAGAGAATATTTCTAAGATTCTCATGTTTCTTTCATGCAGCACATGATGGGATCTTAAAACGTTGTCGATTTCTAAAGAAAAATAAAAAGCGAAGAATAGAGATGATGATTCTTCTTACCCGTTTTGTGGGCCATGTTTTCTCTTCTCATCAGTTCTAATTTTATAGACATTGAGGATTCGATAATATAAAGAGAGAGTTTTATCGATTTTTACTATTTATTGAAATTGTTTTTGTAGGAACTCAAGGTGCGATGAATTTCATCTGGAGTTAATAAATAAGAATAGTTAAATAATTTGATCTATTTAATTAAATTATTGACTCTCAATTATTAATTTTGTATAAAGTTATAGTTGAATTTTTATCATAATTTTTTAATGTAATAAAATTAAGTAATTTAATTATAAAATTTCAACATTTTACAATAGAAAAATAATAATGCCATTTTCATTTTTAATATAGTCTCTTTTCATATATTTTTTTACATTATATATTTGTATAAATTTATAAAAAAAAAACATTATCAACATATGAGCGATATTATCATTTCACTTACAATATTAATTAATCTAATAAAACTTTATGAAAATTCATGTTAATTTGTTATATTATCATAATATTTTATTTATATCATTATTGTTTTAAAAATAAATATTATTAGTAGATTAAACATCTGATCTAGCTAGCTATAGTAAAAGTTCAAATTATCTCAAATTTGATAAATTTAATTATTAAAAAATATGAATATTCAAACGGTTGAATAATTGATAACAATTGGAGTTTTTCAAACATGAGATAGAGTAAATAGATGTAGTTGGAGAAGAATAATATTTCTACCATGAAAAAAAAAGAGATTATAAATAGATACAAGAATAAAAGAGGGTGAGGTAGGTATTAGCCACAAAAAATATAGTATCATTAAGGCTAGCTTAAGAATATATATTAATATATAGTGTAAGATGTGACATTATTAGTTCAAGATATAATAACCACTTTTTTATATATATACATCATTACTATTATTTTGCTCCTATTTCCATTTTTCGAATTAATATGTATTTCATTTTGGTAAGATAGATGCTTATTATATATGCAAGATTTACTTTTATTTAACAACTATTTCTTTTTTAATTCTTTTTCCTCTTTAATTAACTACTACGTACTACAGCTCTCGTCTTTTAAAAGGATTAATGACAAATGGTCCCTAAACAAATCATGCATGTGTCAATATAAGATCTCTGAAAAATCTAATACTTTAAATTAGTCACTAAAAAGTAGCACAGTAAATCAAATTTGTTCTTCTGAAATAAGTTAAATAATGAATTGTTACAAGATATGTATATTAAGTATTATCATTTTAACTGATGAAAGAAAGCCCAATCTAACTCATAATTAAAATTTTTAGAGTAATTGAGTGTCTGAGTTTTTAAAAACTAAATTGAGACATGCATGTATAATATTTTGAAACTATTTATATTATTAATTCTTTTTAAATTTTTCCTTTTAAAAATTGCCTATAATGTACATAGTTCTTTATCGAATGAATATCAATGACTTTTTAGACAGATTGTAGGTGCCAGCGATTATTTTTTGGTATAAGTCAATGATTGTATTTTTAGCATATAAATAGACATTTCTCATTATATGTTTAATAACAACGACAGTTAATCTTTATTTTTAAATTATTATCATGTATTCAAAGAAAAAAATTGGTCTCATATTCTAATAGTAATAAAGGACAAGTCTCTTATAAATACGAAGCTATATATATACATATATAGTGATTGGTATGGTATTTAAAAGTATTTATTTAATTTATTAAAAAAAATAAAAAAATTAGTATTTAATTTTAAAAGTATAAAAAATAAACTAAAGAAAAGTTAAATACTAAATTATAAGCACTACAGAATTTACCTACATATATATATATATATATACATACAACTATAATAATTAACTCTTAAGGGTGTGTTTGGTAAATACGTTCAAAGAAAAAAAGTAACATCTTGAAAATTTTAATTTTTGGTTTGGCAAATTTTTTTATTGATGATCGTAGAAGTGATTTTGCATTTAAAATCACGTTTTCAAGAAACAACAATTTTAAACTTCTGCGTTCCACCAACGGACTTTTAGTCATCAATACTCAATCTTAATTTATCTTTTACCAACTTTATCCTTTATGCATACTATTGTATTATTTATATTATTTTTGTTTATATAAACTATCTTTTTCTATTATTTACTATTTTTTTAATTATTTATTTGATATTATACACTTTTATAATTGTAATTTTTTGTATTATTTTTATTATCTTTTTATAATATAATTTATTGATCCTATTAAGAAATTAAATTAAACAAAAAATTAATTATAAATAATAATAATAAAAGATTATAGCATACTAAAAAAGAGTACTAAAAGTACTAAAAATATACTATATAAAAAATATCATAAAATTTTTTTTGATTTATTTTAATTACTATCAAGATAGATATTTAATTTTTTTATTATTCTTAATACTCTCTAAAATTTATATTTTGTTAGTTTTACTCAAAAGTATATTTTGCCAATTTTTATATATTATTTTTATTTTAGTGTATAAATATTAATTTTATTATAGAATTAATTAATAAGATCTATTCAAATATCTAAATTAAAATGATAAGATAATATATAAAAATTATTTAAGTTGATGTCTATTTTAGTAATTTTGTATCTAAAAGTGATTTTGAGTAGTGTGATCCAAACAACATTTATTTTACTATAATCCATTTCGATATAAAGATTGTCAAACATAAATCACTTAACACAAACTTACTTTTCATCAAAATCAAGTTTGCAAAATCAATTTTATTCAAACTTCCGTTTGTAAACTGTAATCCAAATTTACTGGATTCCCCTGAAATGAGATCTGCAACGTGATTATCCTCTTCCTATCATTATATAAATCGTCCTAGGCTGTGTAGGGTTAAGTAAAACGTAAACCATTTTAGCCTGGAACGATTAATGCATGATCTGGTGAGAAAAACAAAGCGTAAATCGTGTCAGGGTCCCTAGAGTTAAAAGAAGAACGTAAATCGCCAGGTAGATTTTACATGTTGTTAGGCTAAATCTTATTGGGCTGCCACGATTTACACATGAAGAAGACCCTACTCACCCTGGCGCGATTAATGCTTGTTTCAGCAGGTTGAAACGATTTATGTCCAAGTTAGTAACCCAAAGGTTGTTAGGACGATTTCTCTTGATTGTCAATACAGCTTCCTTTTTTGTTTCAAATTGTTACCCGACCTCAAACTTGTCCGTGCCAATCACGCTAGGCCTTTCTCCGTGAATCATAGGGCGTTGCTGATCTACATTTGCGGCCTGGTTCATTGCTTCAAGGTCCAATGTGCAAAAGTGTCGAGGGTACTGCTGTGTATCACTGCTACCGCGGGTATGAGCTCCCCCGGCAACTGTCGTGTCCTCCTCACCGTCGCTCTCATCACCAATAATTGGTGGCTCCGAATCTGACCCATCATCACCTATAGCTTTCGCAAATGGATCTTTCTCTCTCTTACTTCCATGAATGCGGGTGCACCATCCACTACAGGTACAGATCCCATCGCAGCTGCAAGCTGGACGAAGCTACGCCTAACACCCAAGTCATCACCCGGGACAGGCAAATCAGCAGCAAAAGATGGGGACGAAACAAGGGGATTCGCCGGTTGCCCTGTTGGAACGGCAGTGGAACTCCCTTCTATGATGCCAGTGGGCGGATTCGGATCAGATCCCTCCACGTCAACCATTCTGGCAAACAACTCCAGCGCGCCTAAGTCGGAAAATCTTGCTTGACTGTGAAATATAACTCGCATGTCGTCATCACCCAACATCGCGTACTTTCCAAACTTAACATAACCTTGCCTCAATGATATCGGAATACGAAAAAATAATTGCTTCACGCATTTTTTACCACACTTTTCAACCTTCTCTAATATACTACTGTGCAATTCCATCAACCACGTTGACGGAGTTATAAACACACCTATCTGCTTTTTGCTAGAAAAAGTCACACCTTCACTTGTGTTTTCATCAATTTTCTCCCGGTGATGCACTAACAAGAAAATACTCTCCGTCATCTCTCACACCGCTCAACAAATGTCCAGTGTGGTTTATCTGTTTGAAACTCGTTTATTTATAGAGTTTATGTATGTGTAAATCGTCCTAACTACCTTTGGGTTACTAACTTAAACATAAATCGTTTCAACCCAGTGAGTGTTGCTGAAATAAGCATTAATCGCGTCAGAGTGAGTAGGGTCTTCTTCGTGTGTAAATCGTGACAGCCCAATGAGGTTTAGCCCAACAACATGTAAAACCTACCAGCTTGGGATGATTTACGTTCTTCTTTTAACTCTAGGGACCTGACACGATTTACCCTTTGTTTTTCTTACCAGATCATGTATTAATCGTTCCAGGCTAAAATGATTTACGTTTTATTTAACCTTATACATCTTATGACGATTTATATAATAATAGGAAGAGGATAATCACGTTATAGATCTCATTTCAGGGAAATCCAAAAAATTTGGGTTCTATAAAATTTATTTAAGTAAAAATTCTTTTGTAAAATCTTTAATTTTCAAATTTTAACATTAAAGCAATCAACTGAACTTCACATGTAGATGCTGCCAAAGTCCTATACTCAGCTTGAAGAATCTAGCTATAATTATTTGCTTTTTGCTTTTTCAAGTGACAATTGAAGTTCTTAAAAAGAAACAATACCTATAGATGGATCTTTTAGAATCCGAGCAAATTGCCCAATCACTATGAGCAAATCTACATGAAAATCAGCAAATTGCCCAATCTTAGTTTGAGTATTGAAATATTTTTTGCATTGATTTATCTTTTGTATTTTTTGGTGTTTGAGTTATATTCATTTTGTTTTTAAAAAGAAGCGTATTATAATATCACAAAGCAAAAATTATATTTCAAAAAGTTCATCCACACAAAAATATTCAAACAGTAAAAAACACTCATATATTATCTCCCATAAATTTTCATGCAAAAATGCCATGTTGACATTCAAATGGTGGATATGCCAATTCTTCACAATAACTAAAACAATCTTCAAAATTGCCATCTTTATAGTCAAATTATGTGTGTCAAAAATGTCTTTCTAGCCAAGAATTGATTTTACATTATATTCGGGATTGTCCAAAAGCTCAGCTTGTCTAGCATAGGTTGGATATTTCTTATCATCCTTTGGATTTGAAGAGCTGATTCTTGTATCATAGCAGAGAGCATCCGTTCAAGTTCTTTTCGGGACTTTGGTGGATATGGCGAGCAAGGAATAATGACATCTTTAATCCCCATGAAATTTGGCCTTCGAAAAAGTGTTTTGTCTAGCATTAACTTCAGAAAAAGAGTTTAGGAATATTTTTAAATTACAACATATGTCCATTCCCTCTACTCTAAATAGTTTTTGGAATCCCCCATCCATTGGTACTTTTAAGATTAATTGTGATGCTAGTTATTTTGGTTCGGGTGATAGCGTTGGTTTTGCTTGTGTTATTAGAGATTGTAATGGGAGTTGGCAAAAGGGGTGTTTGGGAATGATTGAGAGTAATAGTATTATTCAAGGAGAATTGTTTGCTATTTGGAGAGGATATCTCTTAGCTTGGGCTGTGGGTCAACGAGATATTATTTGTGAGACGGATTGTGTGGAAGCATTTAATTTTGTTACTCAAGATGGTTTTGGGTTTATTGATCCATTGGTATTCAAAATAAGAGATATCATGCGTTGGAATTGGCGTGTTGACTTTCGTTTGATTATGAGAGATGCAAACACAGTGACAGATACTATGGCAAAAATTGCGATGAAATTACAACTTTCACATGTGGAGCTTCTTTCACCTTGGAAAGAGTTTAAGAGTAGTCTTAAATGGGACTGTCCCTCTATTTAAGCAATTCCTTATTTTGTTTGTTTTATTTTTTTTTGTTTAATTTATTTCGGTCACCAAAAAAATTAAGTGTGTCAAAATAATCTAAACTAGCCGTTTGTATGAAATTTGGGCCACTAGTTAGCTTGGTTTTGAAACGCTTAACTAATTAAAATACTTCCACACTAAAACTATTTAATCACATTATTTTCTTCTGTAAATTTTGATTTTTTGAATTGACCCAGTCCCTTTCCCTCGATCGCAATTGAGAAGAGCTATTAACCTGAGACAAAAAAAAAGTTTATCTATTTGATTTAATTATTCAATTAAACTAATAATTTGTTATCGAAGCAGATAACAACAACCATTTATTCGAGAAAATTTATTTTTTCTTAACAATGTGTTTGTTATTTGATCTAATAGCATTTCGTTCGTTAAATAAAAACAAAAATAAAGTAAAAAAAAAAGCATTCATTCTTTTTCAATCTCTTACCCTTATAATTATTTTTGTCGTGGTGCTTTTCTTTTACATTTAAAAAAAATTCTAAAATCTTAAATTATTAATTAATGGAATACTAAACAACCTGAAATTTCAATATTATTCTAAAAAAATTCATAGAATTTCTAAATAAGGTATTTTGACAACATTCCTCCACACTTTATATTTTCCTTTTTGAGATATATGTTTTATATGATTTTTTTTAGCAGACATATATTTTATGTGATTTGTAAAAAGTAATGACTAATGAGTAGCATTATTTAAAATAATAATTGGCACGCACCACAAGTCCAATGCAACCACGTGGGAAGGGGACCACGAGCCTGTATGTGATACCAAAATAGATTCATTATTTCGAAGTTACATCAATCTTTCATCGCTGATTCCGTTTGTCTTTTTTGCTTTTAAAAAAATATTAGAAAATAATTAAAAATTATTATTTTTAATCATTAATTATTAATATTTAAAATATAAAATAAAATATATTATTAAATTAAATAATAAGAAAAAGTCTAGGGACCATCAACTTTTGTATTTTTTGGTCAGCACTTAACCATCAAAATAAAAGTGAGTGATCTCTCATCATTAGATGTAATCTCATACTATTAAAAACACTATTAATAGTCAATTAATAATTACAAAATATCAAAATTACTGGCCTCCTAATATTTCTCAAATAATAATTAAGAATAGTAAATTCTAATAATAAGTATCTAGTATATATTTTCTTCGCTTTGTTTCTATTTTTTAAACAAATTCCAGGTTGCCTCGTCACGTAAATAAAAGGCGAAGCAAGATTGTTAAAATAATTTACAGTGCTTGATATATATGATCAATGATCAATGATTGATGGTTGTTATATATTGATCAAGATATAAATGGCTCATAAGGTATCTGTTTGGTGAGCAAGCAAAGAAAATAATCACGTGCAAATAATGCTTGGTTATAAGTTTTGTTACGGTGGGTAACCGGAGATTAATAGGATAGATGGCGTAGGTTGGCCCAATCGTCCGCGGATGGTAAACTCCGAGTTGGTTTACACGCTGGAGCCTCCTTCCGACTTGTATACGTGGGTGAATGGGGGGTGGTACCTGCAAAGACACTCCGATGCCTAAGTCAGCAAGGGTGTTAGCAGGTCTAGAGAGTATTGGGCTTAGAGATACCTGAGGGGTGTCAGTGTATTTATAGTGGTGAGCCAATAACTACCGTTGGAGTAGTGCCGTATCTTTAGGGTGTTAACCGTCCCATTATCTTAGGGAGGTCAAGATATGGTTTTATGAAGCGGTTAGAGAGATTTTAGGGGCGGTTACTCATTTGAATGAGTATTTATCCGCCAGCTAATCTCATGCCCGACTTCTTTAGAGTAAGTCGTGGTTGATACCGACTTCTTATGTGAAGGTCGGTACTTAGCTAGGCTTAATCCTTTGGACTAGGCCTTTTAGTTGGGCCTGGACCTTTGTTATTGAGCCAGGGTATGAACAAGTCTGTTTTTGATTTTTTTTCATACTTTCTTAGTTCTGTTTTGGAGTGTTTTGGAGGGTTTGATATATTTTGTGCTGTGTTTTTTCTTTTTTTTTTCTATTGTCTATATTTGCTTCACTAGTTTAGTGAATTTAAACTATCAAAAAGAAGAAAAGATAAATAAAAAAAGATTAAAGTGTTCCTCTCAAATGTGCTCTGTATTATAAATTATAATATTTTTTTTAGTATTTAGTATTGAAACTTGTTGGTTCATAATAAAATTGTGGTAAAAATATTATATATAATATTTTTTATTCAATATTGTTATAGATATGTATATATAATATTTTTATTTTATATCAATTTTATATTTATAGTTTTTCTACTTTATAAAAAGTAGTGATAATAAGTAAAAATAGTGTCATTTATATAAGTACTCAAAATAAAAAAATTAAATTGGAAGCAAAATTTAATAGTGTCATTTATACACAATTTCATAAGTATTTAATTTTTGATGTATATATAATATTTTTACTAAAAATATGAGTACTAATAGTACAAGAATATAAAAAATCTCTAAAATAAAGAGTGCACAAAATACCAAAAATTTATAATAATAAAAACTCAAAAGTATTAAAAATTAAAAAAAAAATTTCATAGCAAATCGATGCTAATGGAATCGATTTACTATTGACGATTACCATGTATAAATCGAAGCTATTTGATTCGATTTACTGGTGTTTGGTGTTTGGTCTAATTTGAATTCATTGAATTCGATTTACGTTTTGAACCCGAATCCATTAGATTCGATTTACTACTAACAAGTCTAATTCCAATTTATTGAATTCAATTTATATAAGTTTATAGATCGAGACATTCAGGCAAGTGTTTTTGCATTTGGGAGATTTAGATAATTTTGATTTCCATTTGATTTATAGGGGCGAATTACCAAACAATTTACATATGACTATATTTTCAATTAAAAGGTTAAAATTATTATTTTTGGACAAAAAATATTTATTTCCAAAAACGTCCTAATATCAAATAATTTCAACAAAAAATATCCCTGCTATTATTATTTATATTTTGAATTTACAAAAATACTTCTAATTAAAAATTTACTAAAATACCCTTAACAAAAAATATGTTTAATTAAAATTATTATCGATTTTAATTTTTTTTTAAAATTTACTAAAATACTCCTAATAACAAATATCTTTAATTAAAATTAACATTATCACAATTAAATTTATTAAAAAAGCTTTATTATTATCCAAATGAAAATTACAAAAAATCTCAAAAGTAAAAAATTACTAGCACTAATAAACATACATGCACAATTCTCGTACAAGAACACAAACACATCAACAAAATAAAATCAATGTCACAATAGACAGCCTCACACGTAGAAAAATGATCACAATTATCGAGCGTGATATTTTCTCCTCTATTAGTTCCACATTTTTTGTGCAAGTTGATTCCTCCATCTGCCCCAAGCATCACTTGTCTCATCGTCTCATCATCTACTTCGAGCATATTTTAATCTTGGTTTAATTATTCTGTCAGTCCCTATAGTTTCGCGAAATTTTTAATTAGGTTCCTATACTTTTTTTACTTTTAATTGAATCCTTGCACCAAATTTTTTTTAATTGAGTCTCTACACTTTTTTTTCCTTTTATTTGAGTTCCTACATCAATTTTTTTTAGTTGGATCCCTATACAATTAAGCCAATTACTACCAAGAGAGACCTAATTGAAAAAAAAATTGGTGCATGGACTCAATTAAAAGGAAAAAAAGTACATGGACCTAATTGAAAATTTTGCGAAATTATAGGGACCAACAGAGTAATTAGTAGATCCTCCTGTCCCCGTAATTGTTTCTGAATCAGAGTTGAAGACTCGGGGGCAGAGGATTATTGAGTCTCCTCCTCGCTCTAAAGAGGTTCCGAGTACTTCAGTTATTCCTCCGACTTCCTCCTCATCTCATGTGGGTGCTTCTCTTCCTGGTCCCGGTGGCGCTCCTCCCGATTCTGGTGGTGGTGACCTGTCTGCTTCTGCTGTGAAAAAATGATCTTTGGCTATCTGGGGGTCCGGCCTGTGGGCCCCCCATTTTTAAACTCTTTATTTATTTATTTATTTTTATTTGTGTAGTTTGAACAATTTCTCTTGGCCTTCTCAGGTCGTAAACAAAATATCAAAAAATACCCTTTTTTTTTATAAGGGTTTTTTAAGTTAACGAAATGGATACCCTTTTTGGATAAGGGTTTTGATTACCTTATGCGTGTATGCTTTTTGGTTGAAGTTCCCTTGATCTTTTCTTGTAAACCTTTGTTTTTCTGAGCTTTTTTTGTTTAAGGACCTTTGGGACAGTCTTTAAACTTTTCCTAGGTTTTCCAATCTCTTTTTGTTATCCCTTATACTCGACTTTGTTTTAGCGAGTTTTTACGGCTTAGGTTATTTTTGCGATGCATTTTCTTCTACTCGGTCCTTCGCCCCGATTTATGGGTCGAAGTGTTTCCGAGCTATCTAATCGGGTTCTCTCCTCGACATACGAGTCGGATTGTCCCGAGTTTTCACGACGACTTGAGAGTCGGATTGTTCCCGAGTTTTTACGATCAACTCATATAACCTCTTTACACCGACTTGTACCTCGTCGTTTTATCCTGACGACCATCTAGGTCGGTTCATGGGATTTTCACGTTTTGTCGAGCTTAAGTCGGTGCGTTTCGTAGAAAGACTTAGAAAAAATAAAAAGGATTTTATAAGAGATATAGTAGATGAAAAAGATCTTTATTTATTGGGGAGGTACCTTCTTGCTACTAAGGGTCTTAATAGCCTATTTTCCCTTAGCCTCTACTATGATGCCTCGTTAAAAATCCTTCTCCAGAAAAAACCCTTTTGGGAAAAAATCATGAAGTTGGGAAAAGAGTACATCAGGGAGTAGAGTTCGCTTTTAACTGTAGTACCTTTTCATATTACAAGCATGCCACGACCTTGGTAACTCAGTGCTGTTCAGGTCGGTTACTTTATAATAACCTTTTCCTAAAACTTCATTGATTTTGTATGGTCCCTTCCAATTTGCGGCGAGCTTTCCTTCTCCTGATTTGTTGACTCCAATGTCGTTTCTGATTAGGACCAAGTCATCCGGGGCAAATGTTCTTCGAATGACTTTTTTGTTGTACCTTGTAGTCATCCTTTGTTTCAATGCCGCTTCTCTTATCTGGGCATCCTCTCTGACTTCGGGGAGCAAGTCGAGTTCCTCTTTGTGCCCCCGTATGTTTCCGACCTCGTCGTGGAGAGTTACCCTTGGGCTTTGCTCATTGATTTCTATTGGTATCATGGCTTCTATGCCGTAAACTAGTCGAAAAGGTGTTTCTCCCGTGTCGGATTGGGGGGTTGTCCTATAGGCCCATAGTACTTGAGGAAGTTCTTCAGCCCAAGCTCCCTTTGCTTCTTGCAATCTCCTCTTTAGCCCTGCCAGTATGACTTTATTGGCTGCCTCGGTTTGCCCATTGGCTTGTGGGTGCTCCACCGAGGTGAACTGATGTTTGATTTTCATACTGGCTACTAACCTTCTGAAGGTGGCGTCGGTGAATTGGGTTCCATTGTCTGTAGTAATGGAATAAGGTATCCCATATCTTGTGATGATATTTTTGTAGAGGAACCTGCGACTTCTTTGAGCGGTGATGGTGGCCAATGGTTCTGCTTCTATCCATTCTGTGAAGTAATCTATCCCCACGATCAGGTATTTGACTTGGCCCGGCGCTTGGGGAAAAGGACCCAACAAATCCATTCCCCATTTTGCAAAAGGCCATGGAGAAGTGATACTGATGAGCTCTTCTGGTGGAGCTACGTGGAAATTTGCATGCATCTGACATGGTTGGCATTTTTTCACAAATTCTGTGGCATCTCTCTGCAAGGTCAGCCAATAGAATCCTGCTCGGATTACTTTCCTGGCTAGTGACCTTGCTCCGAGATGGTTTCCGCAGATCCCACTATGTACTTCCTCCAATACCTCGGCGGTTTTTGAGGTCGGTACACACTTTAACAATGGTGTCGATATCCCCCTTCTGTAGAGGATATTTCTCACCAAGGTGTAGTGTTGTGCTTCCCTTCGGATCTTTTTAGCTTCTTTCTCCTCTTTAGGGAGGATGTTAAATTTTATGTATTCGACTAAGGGGTTCATCCATCCGAGGTTTAAGCCGACTACCTCAAGTACTTCTTGCTTACCTTCTGTTTTTGCTACCGAGGGTTCTTGGAGGGTTTCTTGAATCAGGCTTCTGTTGTTCCCTCCTGGTTTGGTGCTTGCTAACTTGGATAGGGCATCCGCTCTGCTATTTAGATCCTGAGTTATATGTTTGACCTCAGTTTCTGCGAAGCGCCCAAGGTGCTCCAAAGTTTTTTCCAAGTACCTCTTCATATTAGGGTCCTTTGCCTGATATTCTCCACTTATTTGGGAGGTCACCACCTGTGAGTCGCTGTATATCATCACCTTTGTAGCACCGACTTCTTCTGCCAACTTTAGTCTGGCGATCAAGGCTTCATATTCTGCCTGATTATTTGAGGCCGGAAATTCAAATTTTAAAGAAACCTCTATATGGGTTCCTCTTTCATCTACCAATATTATGCCTGCGCCGCTTCCCGTTTTGTTGGAGGATCCGTCTACATAGAGTTCCCATGTAGTCGGCTTTTCCTCTTGGTCTCCTGCGTATTCTGCGACGAAGTCAGCGAGGCACTAAGCTTTAATTGCTGTCCGAGTTTCATATCTCAAGTCGAACTCGGAGAGCTCAATTGCCCATTGAACCATTCTCCCTGCAACATCCGTCTTTTGGAGGATCTGCTTCATGGGTTGGTTCGTACGGACTCTTATTGTGTGAGCCTGAAAGTAGGGTCGTAGCCTTCGTGAGGCTATTACCAAGGAGTAGGCAAACTTTTCTAGTTTGTGGTACCTTAGTTCAGGGCCTTGTAGGACCTTACTGATGAAGTAGAC